>NW_020200633.1:2458-14495 GCF_001531365.2 Cynara cardunculus var. scolymus
ATATGTGAAAAATCCTCTTAAGTGTTTTACGTTCAATAAAGTAAAACCTTTGAAGCTCAAATTGTTCTTTATTCATATATTAATTTTGAGTCTTCTTAACTTTCTTCATAAAATCATTATAATTTGGTTATTCGTAACTRAATTATAAGTGTTATTGAGAGATCTGGGATCAACATGGGATGTCACACTTGAGGGAGGCACGACCATGAAATGGATGATTGGCTCTGTGTGAGCCGTACACATCAGGGAATGCCCGTGACATATAACATGACCCCATAATGGATTACTGGCTATGGATGAGTCATACACACCTAGGGAATGCTTGCAGCCTTTTATTTTCCGTCATTTACATTCTCGTCTTTTATTTTTTCGTCATTTACATTCTCGTCATTTACATTCTTGTCATTTACATTTCCGCTATTTACATTCTCGTCATTTACATTCTCGTCATTTATTTTCTCGTCATTTACATTTTCGTCCTTTATTTTATCGTTATTTACTTTACGCAATCTACGTTTATGTCTTTGTTTTCCGTCATTTATTTTTTACTTTCCGTTATGAGTAGCTAAGCTTTTATAGCTTGGGTGTGAGACGGAAAGGTGAGATTTTCAAACCGAACGAAAGTAACTAAGTGTTTCGTAAACACGTTCCATTGTTTCATTCAAGTTTTTTATAAAACCAAACATACTTCTTGACGGGTTGATCACTTGAAAGTGTTAAASTGMGATGGACTTAGAGATAAGCCATCAATAAGCACGTCAACTTGGATGACATAAGAGGTAGACTTGAGAAAGTTGCCAACAAGGAGACTTGTCATTTATGTTTTTCAAAACTTAACTCCCGATGGGTTGGTCAGTCTTCAAAAGTGTCAAAGTGTGATAGATTCATAGATGAACTATCAAGAACACGCCAACTCGAATGATATGGGAATCAACTCGAGAGAGTGTTTTTTAACAAAGAAATTTGTTTATCCATATATTTTGAAAACACCATCGTGTCACTAYCCCCGGTCCGGACACCACATAGAGATATGGGTGGAAAGCTATAAGATAGTGTAATGGTGAAGTCCGAGAGGAATGCCTTCAAAATCAATGGTGGAACTTAGTTTCGAAACACTGCTTGTTGTAGCATTCCTATAGCATTGGTTGCTGGAATTTGTGTTTGGGTCTCACCTTAAGTCTTACACCCTTGCTTCTTTTATATATTCTGAATTTTGTTTTGTATCACCTTAAAATCAAATAAAAGTCTTCAAAATCGCCATCTGAAATCATCTCTTTCATTGGACTCTAATCTAACTTTGGCTACAATCCCTGTGGACGATAATCCGGTACTTGTACCACTTTATTACTTGGAAAGACGACGTTGGGCCGTATTGTATACTTGCTTTGTGGCCCAATTTCATTAAGTCTAAATGTGTGAAATATAAACGACAAAGTTTTTGGCGCCGCTGCCGGGGATTGCTTAGCTAAAGTTTTATTTTGAGTAAATTAAAATATTTGATTTTTCTAGTACTGTTGGAATCGTTTTAAAAGTGGTGTATGCCACGGTCACATCGTGGAGAATTTTTTGAATTTGATCCTGATATTGAGAGAACGTTTCACCATCGGAGGAGGGCTCAAAGAGCATTTTTTGCTCTACTCCCTCCAAATATGGCGTTACCTCCCCTAATTATTCCGGAAATACCACATTTGAAAAACCAACCGCTGGGTTTTGAGCAAATTCCATAATTCCCGAACTTTCAACAAGGACATCCACATAATGGTAACAATTTGGACACAGAATCGGAACCTAATAAGCACCAAAGAGCACAAACTCCGAACATTATTAATTTGGCAAATTCCAAAAATGAGAGGATCATGGATTATGCTATTCCGGATTTTGAGCAATTAAATTCCGGGATAGTTAGGCCACATATGACCGCTCTTCATTTTGAGCTCAGACCGATAATGTTTCACATGTTGCAAACAAATGGCCAATTTGCCGGATTACCTTCGGAGGACCCACATTCGCATTTAAAATCTTTTATGGAAATCACTTATGCTTTCTTGATCCCGGGAGTGTCAAATGACGCTCTAAGGCTCACTTTGTTTCCATTTTCCTTGAGGGATCGGGCAAAAGCATGGTTTAACTCATTAACTCCGGGATCTATGCCGTCATGGAGTAACATGGCGGAAAATATTTTGCAAAAATATTTCCCACCAACAAGGAACGCTAAGTCCAAGAACAAGATCTGTCTTTTCAAATAAATGGACGATGAGGCTGTTCCTGACGTATGGGAAAGGTTCAAAGAGTTGTTAAGGAAATGCCCACACCATGGCATTCCGTACTGTATTCAACTCGAGACGTTTTACAATGGGTTAAATCCCATGGCAAAACAAATGCTCGATGCGACTGCGGGTGGAGCCTTTATAGCTATGACCTATAATGAAGGATATGAAATCCTAGAAAAGATTTTGGCAATCAATGGACATTGGGCCGACCCACGCGCTCAGTCACAGAAAAAGACTGCGGGGATACATGATGTAGATGCATATACTGCATTAGCATCCCAGCTTACCTTCATGACCAACATGTTGAAAAATTTAACTTCTGGTCAGGGAGGACAGCAAGCTGCTAATACACCAGTCCAAACAGTCTTATCTGTGCAATGTGTGTGCTGTGGCGGGGAACACTCGTATTAACACTGTCCTCACAATGCTGAATCAGTAAACTATGTTCGCAACCGAGCTAATCCCTACTCCAATACCTATAATACCAGCTGGAAACAGCATCCGAACATTTCTTGGAATAGTCCCAGTTTAAACCCACCACTCCATAAACAACAAGGAACTTCTAATTTCCAACCGCAACATCATGGAAATAGTTCTAACTCTCAGACTCACCAACAAAGTTTCAGAACTCCCAACCACCTTTTCAGAATAAACCTCCTCCATAGTCAGAATCATCTTCTTTGGAAGCAATGATTAAAGGACTCTTTGCATATGCACAAGCACAAAACCAAGCTTTAATAAATCAACAAAGTGCGGCCATCTGGAATTTAGAGACTCAAGTCAGTCAACTTGCGCTTAACCAGAACAATCGAGCCCTTGGTACCTTACCCAGTAATATAGAGGTCCCTAGAGACCTAGGTAAGGAACATGTGAAAGTAATGACCCTTAGGAGTGGGAAAGAGTTGAAAGAAAAAGTGCCCAAAGATAGTGCACCAATTTTGACAGAAGTTGATGCTACAGCATTGGTTCCTGCCAAAGAAAGACCGGTCCTAACCTTAGAAAAACAGGCATTGGAGACCACCACTTCTGTCCCCCCTAGATCAGACTTTCCATTACTTTTTCTTGAGGATGCTCTAAAAAAGTCAAAAGAAACTGAGGTCTTAGAGACCCCTAAGCTTGATGCTAACATTTCATCTGAACCTCGAAAAGGCACCACAAAGACCCAAGGCATTCAAGACCCGTCTTGCTCAACTCATCCAAGTAAGAATGTAATAAAGCCAGTCCCTCCTTATGTTCCTTACCCCCAAAGGTTGAGGAATCAAAAAGAGGAACTGCACTTTAAGAAATTCTTGGATGTGTTTAAAGAATTGCACATCAACATCCCGCTTGTTGAGGCAATTGAGCAAATGCCTAGTTATGCCAAGTTTCTGAAGGACATCCTAAGCAAGAAGAAGAAGTTGACTGAGTATGAAACTGTAGCCCTAACCGAAGGATGTAGTGTGCTTTTGACCAATAGCATACCCCCTAAGCTAAAAGATCTAGGGAGTTTTACCATTCCTTGTTCAATAGGAGGGAAGGAGATAGGGAAAGCCCTATGTGACTTTGGAGCTAGTATCAACCTTATGCCCTTGTCTGTTTTCAACACCCTAGGCATAGGAGAATCTAGACCGACCACAGTCATACTCCAATTGGCCAACAAGTCCATAGCATATCCTAAGGGGAAAATTGAAGATGTTTTGGTACAAGTTGACAAGTTCATATTTCTGGCGGACTTTATCATTCTAGATTTTGAGGCGGATAAGGACATTCCTATTATTTTAGGAAGACCATTTCTAGCCACCGGAAGAACTTTGATAGACGTCCAAAAAGGAGAGTTGACTATGAGACTCCAAGACCAGAAAGTCACCTTTAATGTCTTCAACTCTCTAAAGTACCCTGATTACTTGGAAGAGTGTTCAAGAATATCTGAGATAAAGGAGATGTGTTTGGAAGAGGGAATTCAGAACAACCTTAAGTTGGAAGGAGAATATGATGAGGAAATAGAAGAGGAAAGTGTTGAGGAAATAGAGGAATTAGGAACTGATGTTGTCCCAGTGGATGCTGTAGTATTTGAGCTGCTAGAAAATAATGAGCAAATAAACTTCACCCCGTCCATAGAATCACCACCTGATTTGGAGTTGAAACAACTCCCATCCCATCTAAAATATGTTTTTCTAGAAAAAGAAGGCAAATTGTCTGTCATTATCTCATCTACCCTAGAATTGCATCAAGAAAAGAAACTTGTGGATATGTTGAAATTGCATAAGAAAGCCTTAGGATGGACCATTGCTGACCTTAAAGGGATTAGTCCCTCTATTTGTCAACACAAGATCATCCTAGATGAGAAAAATTTCACTTCCATAGAACCTCAACGAAGGCTAAATCCTGTCATGAAAGAGGTAGTCAAAAAGAAGATTTTAAAATGGTTAGATGCCGAAATTATTTTTCCGATTGCAAGTAGTTCTTGGGTTAGTCCGGTCCAATGTGTTCCTAAAAAGGGAGGGTTCACAGTCATCACAAATGACAAAAATGAACTTATCCCTACTAGAGTTGTCTCCGGTTGGAGAATATGCATGGATTATAGGAGACTAAACAAAGCTACCCAAAAAGACCATTTTCCACTCCTTTCATTGACCAAATGTTGGATAGGCTAGCCGAAAAGGAGTTCTATTGTTTTTTGGATGGTTATTCAGGGTACAATCAAATAGCCATTTCTCTGGAAGACCAAGAGAAAACCACCTTTACTTGTCCTTATGGCACCTTTGCTTTCAGAAGAATGCCATTTGGACTTTGTAATGCTCCAGCCACCTTTCAAAGGTGTATGATGTCTATTTTTTCTGATATGCTTGAAAAATCCATTGAAATATTTATGGATGATTTTTCTGTGTATGGTTCATCATTTGACAATTGTTTAAATAACTTGAAAAAAAAGCTTGGAAAGGTGTGAGGAAACAGAGTTGGTCCTTAATTGGGAGAAATGTCATTTCATGGTCAAAGAAGGAATTGTTCTTGGACACTTGATTTCAAAAAGAGGGGTTGAGGTAGATAAGGCAAAGCTTGAAGTAATTGAAAAACTACCCGAACCTACCACGGTTAAGGGAATTAGAAGCTTTTTGGGTCATGCCAAATTTTATAGAAGGTTTATCAAAGATTTTTCTAAAATTTCAAAATCTCTTTGTTTACTCCTACAACATGACCAAAAATTCAATTTTAATGATGAATGTAGAAATACATTCAAAACTTTGAAAAAAGCTTTGGTTACCGCACCAGTGTTAGTTGCCCCGAATTGGAACAAACCTTTTGAGCTCATGTGTGACGCTAGTGATTGGGCGGTAGGTGCTATATTAGGACAAAGGAAAGACAAGGTGTTTCATTCAATATACTACGCAAGTAAGATTTTGAATAAGGCACAAATTAATTACACCACAACTGAGAAAGAATTATTGGCCATAGTTTTTGCTTTTGAGAGATTTAGGTCCTATTTGATGGGAACAAAGGTAATTGTGCATACCGATCACTCAGCCATCAAGTACCTAATCTCAAAGAAAGATGCAAAACCTAGGTTAATAAGATGGGTGCTTTTATTGCAAGAGTTTGACTTAGAGATACTTGATAGAAAGGGGGTAGAGAATCAAGTAGCGGACCATTTGTCTAGGTTGGAAGAACCAGAGAAAGGAGGAATGGACATTAGTGATACTTTTTCGAATGAAAGAATCCTCTTGATTGACCAACCAAAAACACCATGGTTTGCAGATTTAGCTAATTTCTTGGCCTGTGGAATAAAACCCTCTGATTACACAGGCCACATGTTGAAAAAATTCTTTCATGATGCTAATCTTATTTGTGGGATGACCCATTTATGTTTAGACTTGGTGCAGATCAGATTTTGAGAAGATGTGTGCCCGAAATTGAAGTGGCAGCAATCTTGCAGCATTGCCATCATGCACCATACGGTGGCCATTTTGGAGGCCAAAGAACTGCAACCAAAGTTTTACAGTCCGGTTTTTATTGGCCAACCATTTTTAAAGATTCCCACAATTTTGCACAAAGGTGCAACGAATGTCAAAGAAGTGGCTCCATTTCCAAAAGAAATGAAATGCCATTAAATGGGATACTCGAAGTTGAATAATTTGATGTTTGGGGAATAGACTTCATGGGTCCTTTCCCTCCATCACATAATTGCCAATACATACTTGTGGCTGTTGACTACGTATCCAAATGGGTGGAGGCTATATGGCATGTGTGTCAAATGACGCAAAAACTGTGGTTAAGTTCCTCCAAAAACAGATTTTTACACGGTTCGGTACCCCAAGGGCACTAATTAGTGACGAGGGTACCCACTTTGTGAACAATTTGTTAAAAGGAGTCCTTGAAAAATACAATGTTAACCACAGAATTGCCACGGCTTATCACCCACAAACTAATGGTTTGGCAGAGCTCTCTAATAGGGAAATTAAAAGCATTTTGGAAAAAGTGGTCAAACCCAATAAAAAGGACTGGGCTTTCAAATTAGACGATGCTTTATGGGCATACCGAACTGCTTTCAAAACACCAATCAGTATGTCTCCATATAAGCTAGTCTATGGAAAAGCTTGCCATTTGCCTTTAGAACTTGAGCACAAAGCATATTGGGCTATCAAAGAGCTCAATATGTCTTTGGATGAAGCCGGAAAGAAAAGAAAGTTACAACTTTGTGAAATGGAAGAACAAAGACAAACGTCTTATGAAAATGCCAAACTTTATAAAGAAATGACAAAGAAATGGCACGATAATAGGATCCAACACCGGGAGTTGAAAGAGGGATAAAAGGTCCTCTTGTTTAACTCTAGGTTGAAACTATTCCCGGAAAAGCTCAAGTCTAGGTGGTCCGGACCCTTTGTCATTCATAAAGTTTACCCTTACGGAGCGGTTGACCTCATTAACCCGGAGGACAACACGGTGTTTAAACTAAATGGGCAGCGAGTTAAGGTATTTCATGATACTGTAGCATTCCCAAAGCATTGCTCTGAGAATTGGGCTATACCTTAGGAATGAAGGTGTCTTTGGACTTTTTTAAGTCCATAGTTTGTTTGTAAATATTTCCCCTCTTTATAATTATGTTTTAGAGCTATTAAGTTTTATTAGTTTGTTCTTGTGTAGGTTGTTTTCAAGGAAATTATCATGGGAAGCTGATGTTCTGCCAATGCTGCAACATTCATAGGATCACATGTGAAGATTGGCAGCACTTTTGTAAGGAAGACAAGATAGTACAAAATGATGTCATCACTACATCACAACAGTTTTTGTCAGCCATATTTCTCAGATTTTGTCCCCCATGCACCACTAACCCACTCCATCACAATCAATGTTTAACCATTGGATAACTACCTTTGACACTTCCTTAACCGTCAAATGCATGTGATTAGAAAGATTTAGCGGAGAGATGACCTTTCATCTTCCCCATAACCACCTTTGTCAATCAAAATAGCCGGCTGCTTCATCCATCCATCACCCGCCTGTTTTTCATTTCAAATCATCATCTCCATTACTAAGACCCACCATCAAATCCCACTCTCACTAAAACCACCATCGCTTAAACCACTCTCACTAAACTCACTGTCACTCCACTCTTTTCTCCTCTCTATTCGAAAACGATGGCTCGCATGAATAGGGTGGCCGTGCGCGACCCACCACAACCGGTTCGGCGAAGCAACCGCCAGCGAGCGTGCGCATCATCATCGCGACGGACAGGGGAGCCAGAAATGATCGACCTAGTTGCAAACAGCCACTCGTCGTCTCCTCCCTCATCACCGTCGCCTCCTAGACCTCCGATTGTCACTCTACTCATCGCCGATTCTTCTCCGCCGCGTGCTAGACGAACGTCGCGTCGACCTCCTTCGCCTCCACTGCCTTCAACCGACTGCCCCCCCATCGCTTCCACCATCTTCCAATGTCGCGCCACCCTCTTCACCACATGCGGCAGTCGACACCATCGCCCCGCCACCATCATCACTGCCGGTAGTTACGTACCCTAATTTGGTAGTTGAGGTAAGTCATGATTCAAACCCTAATTTACCTGTTGAGGGGATGACTACCTCAGAATCATCAGAGGAAGAGAACTTTATGCAACCTCAATCTCCCTCAACTGTTTTAAGTCCATCAAAGTTATATTTCTTGACTTGGTATGATCAACCTTGTGCACACATGCCCGAAGCCACTGTTTTGGTTGACTCTACACCTCACATTGTTGAGGATGAAACGGTTGGGCTTGATCATATTGAACTGCATGATAGGGAAGAGGTTTATGACACCCCACACAGTGAGGCTGATTTGGAAGCCAATGTAAGGAATTTGACCCCAATTCCTACTAAAAAAGAAAAGGTTTGGGAAGAATATTTGCTACTAGATCAAAGGCTGTGGAAAGTCAGCCTCTTAGAAAAAGACCAAGGCGCACTCCACCTTCTATCCAGTTGAGGCACACTGCCTTTGTGCCTAGGAAATCACCTCGAATGGCCACGGTAAGAACAGATGATACAGTCGGTCCGTCTCAAGTGAGAGCCACACGCAGCATGTCAAACACTAGACCCATTCCTAGGCCACAACAGTAGTTCAATGGGTTTAGCACTGAAGTCGCACAGTTGAAATATGCAAAGATCAAAAACAAGAAGGTGTTGCCAGATAAAGGGTTCGATAGGAGAAGTATCGAAGAATTCAGTTTTATCCGGGACGTGATCAACAGGCAAGGATGGCAAATGCTTTGCGAGGTAAAAAACTCTTTTAATTTGCCTTTGATTAGGGAGTTTTACGCTGAAGCTTGTGTATTGAGAACTACAAAGATTAAGGTCCGGGGTGTTCGGGTGAGTATCTCGGCCAAAGCTATTAATAAGCTTTCGGGCCTTTCACCCCCGGCCGAGACTGATTTTGAGATGCTTTCCCAATCGGCTTCATATGCCAAACTTGAGGAAATTGGTAGAGAACTTGGGAAGGTCGTGAGCGGATGGGATGTCCATAGTAACTACATGTTACGGACTTATAGGGCTTCAAACTTAAAGCCCAATGCCAATGTGTGGATGAACTTCATTAGATATTCTCTCAACCCGACTACTCATGACAATTCTATTTCGGTTGAGAGAATCATTTTATTGTATTGTGTGGTTATGGGTAAGATAATTAATGTGGGGGAAGTCGTTGAAAAGGCCATTCTTTATTGTTCCAAAAGGAGGCAAGGGAAACTGTTTTTCCCAGGCTTGATTCATAAGTTGCTTATGCAAGCTGGTGTTCCCGAGTACACTGATGACCTAGTGATTAAAGAATGTGAGGAGAAGTGGACAATTGACATCAAGGCTGTTTCGAGGCTTAGAGAGAGGAGTGAGAGAGGAAGGGAATTACCCGGTGTGACTAGGGCTATGGAGGAACTTTTGGAACAAAGTGGTAGTATGATGGACTGCCTGATAGAACAGCGGGCTGAGATGATAGAGAAATTAGAGAACATGCAAGCTGATTTGACAAATAGGTTAAAAGCAAGTGAAAGGAAGATGAAGAAGAGGTTTGAAAAATTGAAAGAAGACTTGGAGCTCGGGGTTGTAGAAAAGATCAAAAGGATGCAGAAAAAGCTAAATCAATACAAGACGAAGACCGGGAAACTGAGAGCAGAGATTGCATCTGCGGCTGCCCGGAGTACACAGCCTACTCCTTTGGAGTAGGACAGGTTCTACCACCTTACTTTAGCTTTATATTTTAATTTTTTTTTAGTCGGGAATAGTTTTTATAATTTATAGTCTTATTTTTACGCATGGTCATTTCAATTGAGGGCGGTTAACACATGAGATCATAGCCGGAATAATTTTAGTGATTGTTTGTCATTTAATCATGATACTTTGCTTTTGGCTAGAACTAGCAAAACTCTTTTTGGGAAAACACTTTGATCACACAATCACCATTAGGAAATGAGATAGGCCATCTTTTCTATGCTCATTTTAGCCACTTGCACCCTTTATACACAATTATACCCCACAAAACGCCAATGAGGACATTGTCATATTCATGTTTGGGGGAGAAGTTTACATAAGGACACAAAGTCAATACAAAAGAGCAAAGCTCTAAATTGACTCCTTATCACACAAAGGGTATTGAAAACACAACAAAAGTCCCATAGGGGCTATGTGTTTTAGAATATGTTATGAAAAGGCACAACAAAAGTCCCATAGGGGCTATGTGCAAACTCCAAGCAAAATAGGCCATAGTGCCCAAAAATTTGAAAATTTTACATGTGGAGTATATAAGAGAAAAAAAGCTATGAGGGAAAAGATACGCCAATGAGAGAAAACCCTATAAGCCCTATTGATCCTAAAATGGTGATTGTGTTTGAACTTAACGAAGAAAAGGGAATGCTAGCCTATGGTTCACACAAAGAACTTGGTTTTGAGTGACACATCTTAGATTTATGATAGGATATGAACATCATGATGCTATAACTCTCTTTGGAAAGGCACTTAATGCCTTGATCATGCATTTTTGTTTATATTTAGTCTCTATATTTGTCTTTTGGTTGCTTGGGGACAAGCAACGGTTTAAGTTTGGGGGTATGATATGTGTTGAGAATTTAACACATAAAGCACTCATTTTACGTCTTTTTAGTTGTAATAATTTCTTTTCATTCCCACTTTGAGTCCTTTTCATTTATTTCTTTATACATTTGTTATTATGAAGCTAAATATTGTGGTTGACTTGTTGGTATGTGTGAATGAAGCTAATTGAGAGTTTTTGTGAAAACAGCAAATGCTACAGCATTGGTGCAGCGTCGACCTGATTCATGCGCAGCTTTTTGGAGGGCTTAATGGATAAGACGCTGACTTTTTGATGGTGGAAAACAGCTGTAAAAGCTTGATTTTTAGTTGAAAAATCTGATGTTAGACTTTGGTTAGGCCTATGTACTTTTTAGTTACACTTTTGTTGGTTTGTAGCTTGCCTTTGGAAGACTTAGCCTACAAGTATTTTTATTTTGTCTTCTAGTGACCCCTTTTGGGTATAAAAAGAAGGCTTGGGGTGCCTTCTAAACCATTCCTCCATCCCTTAATCCTTCATTCCATCTTTTCTTCCATTATTTTCCATTTGCTAGCATTTGTAAACCCTCTCAAAGGGTGGTTTTAATTAAGTTCTTGAAGTTCTTCATCTTTTTCTTTATTTACATTCTCGTCTTTTATTTTCCGTCATTTACATTCTCGTCTTTTATTTTCTCGTCATTTACATTCTCGTCATTTACATTTCCGCTATTTACATTCTCGTCATTTACATTCMCGTCATTTATTTTCTCGTCATTTACATTTCCGTCATTTATTTTATCGTTATTTATTTTACGCAATCTACGTTTATGTCTTTGTTTTCCGTCATTTATTTTTTACTTTCCGTTATGAGGAGCTAAGCTTTTATAGCTTAGGTGTAAGACGGAAAGGTGAGATTTTCAAACCGAACGAAAGTAGCTAAGTGTTTCGTAAACATTGTTCCATTGTTTCATTCGAGTTTTATAAAACCAAGCACACTTCTTGACGGGTTGATCACTTGAAAAGGTTAAAGTGCGATGGACTTAGAGATAAGCCATCAATAAGCACGTCAACTTGGATGACATAAGAGGTAAACTTGAGAAAGTTACCGACAAGGAGACTTGTCATTTATGTTTTTCAAAACTTAACTCCCGACGGGTTGRTCRCTCTTCAAAAGTGTCAAAGTGTGATAGATTCAGAGATGAACTATCAAGAACATGCCAACTCGAATGATATGGGAATCGACTCGAGAGAGTGATTTTTAACAAA
>NW_020200633.1:14735-31522 GCF_001531365.2 Cynara cardunculus var. scolymus
ACACCCTTGCTTCTTTTATATATTATGTATTCTGTTTTGGATCACCTTAAAATCAAAGAAAAGTCTTCAAAATCGCCATCTGAAATCATCTCTTTATGATTAAGGCTCAATTGTTTGAAAAAGTGGATGCCCTATCTTATATAAAATGCTAGCTAGGGTGGTTAGCCGACTGATAGCCCCTACAATCCTTGTGGACGATAATCCGGTACTTGTACCACTTTATTACTTGGAAAGACGACGTTGGGCCGTATTGTATACTTGCTTTGTGGCCCAATTTCATTAAGTCTAAAAGTGTGAAATATAACCGACCAATAATTCTCCTTTATTGGTAGAAAGTGCACAGATTCCGTTAAACGATCTACAATAACCCATATGGCATCATACCCCTTTGGAGTTCACGACAACTTCATTATAAAATCCATCGTGATATGATCCCATTTCCACATAGAAATTTCCAAAGACTATAAATTTTCATATGGTCATTGATGTTCGATCTTTACTTGTAGACATGTCAAACATCGCTCCACGTATTTTGCAATATCTTTCTTTAATCCTGGTCGCCAATAGAATGGTTTTAAATATTTGTACATCTTATTGGTACCTGGATGAATGTAATATCAAGATTTGTGACTTAGGTCTAAAATTAGCTCGCGATTATTCCCAAAATGTGGTTCCCGAATTCTATCTTGGAAACGTACAATCCCTTTATCGTTCTTCGACAGGGTTGTTAATATTCCTCCAACTTTTTCAGCTTCGAAATTTTCTTCTTTAACTGCTTCACTTTGACATCTCAAAGTCTCGTTAAGAATGTCAGGGATTAAGTTTGCTCTCAACACAATGGCTTTATTTGTTCCACTCTTTTCTTACCGGCGAAGCGCTCAGCCACTATGTTTGCCTTCCTGAGGTGATAAAGAATTTTGAAATCATAATCAGTAACCAATTCGATTCACTTTCTTTGCCGCATATTCAATTTTCTTCTGGTTAAACAAATGTTGAAGACTTCCATGATCAATGTAAATCTGACATTTAGTCCCCAATAAATAATGCCTCCAAATTTTCAGTGCAAAAACGACGGCTGCAAGCTCCATATCGTGCATAGGGTACTATTTCTTGTGATCCTTCAATTGTCTGGAAGCATATGCGATAAATTTTCCATCTCCATCAATACACATCGTAGACCCAACTTCGAAGCATCACTGTAAACCCCAAAATCCTTCTGGTAGCGACAATATCATATCACTGCATAATCGATCTTTTAACAGTTGGAAGGCTTAAATATGATCCTCTGCCCTTTCATGCTTAACAATTTTTCTCATCAGCTAAGTCAAAGGTGCAGCAATACGTGAGAAGTCTTGAATAAATTTCCGATAGTACCCCGCCAGACCTAAGAAATTACGGATTTCGATAGGTATTCTCGATACTTCCCATCTCTCATTGGCCTCAATCTTTAAAGGATCCACTTTTATTCCTGTTCAACATGCTCAGCTTTTGATCGTGAGTATATAAGAATATCATAGATAAATACAATAATAAATTTATCAAGATATTCGTTACATACCCTATTCATCAAATCCATGAACGCTGTTGGAGTATTAGTCTGTCCGAACGGCATGACTAGAAACTCATGATGCATGTATCTCATTCAGAATGCAATTTTAGCAATATTTTTGTTAGGAATGAAATTCAGTGTATAATTGTATTCGTCTTGAAAGATAAAATTGTCTATAATGGTAGAAAAGTCACTGTGTTTGACTTTTCTTAGAGATGTTTGACTTTGACTGTTGTGTATTGTTTGACCCTATAAATAGGATGATATCCTTGTAATTAGTGTAAGGATTCTTCATTGTAATATCATATTCGTAATAGTGAAGTTTGACCAAGATTAGAGCTTTGACTTTCTCTCTCTCTACTCTTTATATGTTCTTACTTGAATATATCCAGATCTGCCAATGTTGTTGAAGATCATAATCAGTTGTGTATGAATTTGGACATTTCAAAAGACTATCAGAGCCAAATATAGAAATTATCTGAAAGCATTACTCTAAAGCTGAAAGCTTTAGATGAAGAAAAGAAGCAATTTGCTCTTGAGAAGGGAAATACTTCAAAGAAGTATACAACAATTGCTAAAGAGCTTGCTAATAAGAAAAAGTGTGGCTTGACATTGCTTCGGAGAATGATAAGAGCAGCTCAGATGAAGAAAAAAGAGAGTTAATAAATCAGAAGAGAAAGTTTGAAATGCTTCAGAAGGAGTTAGAAGGTAAACTCCTAGATACTACAAGCAAATTGTCTTATCTGAAGACAGACCTTGAAACTGAGATGAAGATGAGAACTGAACTTAAAATTAAGTTTGATTTAGTTACTGCTGAAAGAGACCATCTTTTACAGAAAGTCAAAGACTTTTCTTGTGCACAAAGCTCAATTGGTTCTCCATCACAGTGTAAAACTAGCTTCTATGACTGTCCCAAATCGAACAGTTATTCAAGCAGCCCTAAATCTACTGTTTCTAAGAACTATTCTCGTTCTTCTAATCAGTATTATCAAGGGTATGTTATCAGATCACCCAATAAATTTTCTAAGACTAAAAGCATTTGGGTTAATAAAACTGATTTTGTTTCATCTCATACACATGTTATTACTAACTCTGTTCTTCCTTGCATTGTGAGATCCACTAATGATCTGATCAATCTTAGCAAGAGAATAACTATGTGCTCAACATGCAGAAACATGATTTTGTCAATAAGAAAAGGTTCAACAGGTGGCATGGAGATAACAACTATCAGAACAGTTGGAAAGGTAGAACATGTATGATCACAATAACTGGTATGGGTCATATTCTATTTCTGATCATCTTGTTCAAAGTGCTAAAAAGAATATATCTAATAAGAAAAGATGGTTTGGAAGTTACAACATACCCCAACCCCATACTAACAAAATAGGACCCAAATTCATTTGGGTACAAAAATCTACTTAATCTGGTTTTGCAGGTGTGTCAATTTTGTGCTGATCAGAATATCATATCAATGATACACCAATGCAGGGGGAGTTGTAATTTATTCCAAATGAGGCTTCTGAACAATTTAGTTCAGGACCCGTGCTTTTACCGAGTATGGTTTCTAAACACTCAGTTTAGAACACGTGCTTAAAATGTTTCCATTTTTTTATTCTTTTGAGCTAAACTGAAACATTACTGAAATCAACTTTCTAAGGGGAGTCTCTAGAAGTTTTTTTAATAAAAGTTTTTGGAAAGTGAACAAATTTTTTTTGGGAAATGAGTATCTTTTCTGAACAGGTATTTCCTGAGATTTTACTTGTGTAATTTCTCATCGTACATAACTCCAATACCTGTTTCAGCTATTCTTCAAACTGTTATTATCACGTCTTTTAAAATGATAATCATTTTCGGTGATAATACGCTCGTTGTATTCAAATTTGTTTTCTAATATTTTTTTTACATTCAAATTTTTTTTTTTACATTCAAATTTTTTTTTGAATATCAGAATCTGTAAACTTGTTCTTACATATCTTCATTCATTTCTCTCATATTCCGAATAATTTGATCTTTGTCGCATCATTCCTTTATTGATTGAGCTTAAAAGCCAAATATTTTGATCAAATTTTATATGATCACTGTGCTTATTTGCAATAATAATTTTGATCAATCATTGTGATCAACTGAGCTTACAGTATTTTAGGAGGGACTTAGTGCTTATCAGAAATACCTCTATGGAATGTCAAAATCGACAGACCTACCCAAGAGGACAACCATATGTGAGTGAGTTTAAATATAAAAGGTTTTGTGTGTTGAGACTAAAATAAAAAAGAGAGGGGTAGTTGTTGTGAGATTAAAAGAATTGACGAAAGTTGTGTCAGGATTAAAAGAATATAAGAATCATATTCCAAACTTCTAAAATCCGGGCATACCACACAATCTATTAGTTCTCAATTCTTGCGAGACTAATATTGAAAAAGGCAAAGCCCAGGCCAATTATTGCCACAATCCCACCAGCTACTCATTTATCTCTCAACAGATAAGTGTTTCAATAACACTTGGGGCACGCAACTCATCATCTATCAATTTCTCATTCGGAGAAAGTTGATATTGAATCAGAAGGATATATGTGCCCCCCTTCAAGTCTTTTTTATCACTCATTGAGTCTGATAAATTTATGTAGTCCACACGGTTTATCTTTTTGAACCTAAACAGAAGCATACGTTGTTTTATCTTTCTACACTACACAGATTGCATTTTATATGTTAATTTGCCAAAACATTCATAGATATGCTATTTTTAAGCTATCGATGATTGAATGGAAGACCTGGTGAGATGAGTATCAAAAAGTCTCATATATACAATACATCCGTTGTACTAAATATATCTGTTATACTCACAGGCCAATCTTTTTAAAAGATTTAAAAAAATTTCATATGTTGAAATTGGTTGTTATTTTCCCATTCCCTTAATCTGAAAATATTAAACAAGTGGATTTGAACTAACGGCTTATGTGGAGGATTTCATTCATCCTTATGTATGATGGAATGATTCTCATTTCAACATAAAGGGGAGTATGAAATAATGAATGAAATGTCCAATTCCGATCATTATAAAGGGGAATCTGATGTAAAGATCAAGGAAAAGTAAATTCAAATTTGGCTAAAGACTCAAAAGGAGTGCGACTAGAGATGATTACGAAGATTATTCCGATGCTACAATATCTGAGAGTTGTTGAATGTGAAGATCATCATTTCAACAGTTTATTGATAGAGATTTTGTGTCGTAAAAGAATGTTTGTGATCTTATCTGAATAAATTCATTATTGGGGAGAATGTTTAAAAAATTGATTCGTTATTGTTTCTATTCTACATTGTCAAAAAAAGAAGATCATCCTGGTTCTACATTCGAGGGGGAGAATGATAGAAGATCTTTCTCAACAAATGATTGTCTGAAGTTTCAAGTTGAAGATTATTTTTTGAAGAAGACATAATGTGCTTAAAGYTTCAAAGTTCAAACGAGACTAAAAGCGCAAATTCTTTCAAGTCTGAATACAAAGGGGGAGAATGTTAGGAATGAAATTCAGTGTATAATTTTATTCATCTTGAAAGATAAATTTGTCTATAATGGTAGAAAAGTCACTGTGTTTGACTTTTCTTAGAGATGTTTGACTTTGACTGTTGTGTATTGTTTGACCCTATAAATAGGGTGATATCTTTGTAATTAGTGTAAGGATTCTTCATTGTAATATCAGATTCATAATAATGAAGTTTGACCAAGATTAGAGCTTTGACTTTCTCTCTCTCTACTCCTTATATGTTCTTACTTGAATATATCCAGATCTGCCAATGTTCTTGAAGATCATAATTAGTTGTGTATGAATTTGGACATTTCAATTTTTGTCTCCGACTTTCAACTGATGATATCCTGACCGCAAATTGATTTTAGAGAAGTAACTTGACCCAACCAATTGATCAAATAAATCATCGATTCTTGGCAAAGGATATTTATTCTTTATTGTCAGCTTATTCAATTCTCGATAATCAATACACATTCTCATTGTCCCGTATTTTTTTAACAATAAAACGAGAGCACCCCAAGGAGATGTACTCGATCTTATAAAGCCTTTGTCAAGCAATTGTTTTAGCTGGGTCATAAACTCTTTCAATTCAAACGGTGCCAAACAATATGGTGCTCTGGCCACTAGTGTTGTCCCGGGCACTAAAACAATTCTAAACTCGACGGATCAATCAGGAGGTAAACTAGTTTATTCATCAGAAAATACCTCAGGATATTCAAAAATGATTGGGCTAGATTCTTATTTACCTTTTTCTTTCTTTATCACATAGGCCGGGAAACTTTGGCATCCTTTCTAAACACACTTTATAGCTTTCATAATAGATATCAGGCTGGTTTGACGATCCTGTCGATCACCATAAATCAGAATTGACCCTTCCCCGGTAGATCAATGCGTAATATATTTATATTACACACAGTGCCGGCCTGATTCTCTGCTAACCAATCCATACCCACCACAACATCGAATTCCCTTATCGGCATCGGAAATAAACGAATCAGTAACACACACCCTTTAACCTCTATTTGTCAGTCATTAAATACATGGGTAACAGATACTTGACTATTATTATCAGTATCAACTACTAAAGCATAGTCAAGGGGCATAAAATTCATATATAAACACCCAACAAATAAAGGCGATACAAATGAATAATTGGCACCAGAATCAAATAACACATTTGTATTTACTGAGTTTATAACTTGTTACCACATCAGGAGTTTCCTCTGACTCCCCCTTTGACATTTTAAACAATCGTCCTCTCGCCTTATCATATTTACCCCTCCTAATGTTGACTACCCCCATGAGTATCAGGAATATTTCCACTCAGACCCAATCTTGGAGTTGTTAACTCAGGATATTCCAGCTTGATGTGATCAGGAGAATTACAATGAAAACAACGGTGGGGAATCCGACAATTTTTGGACAAGTGCCCGATTCCTCACATATGTAGCACTTTCTTTGCTCAAAATTATACCACTTTGGTGGAGACGGTGACATCTTTGACATGGTCTTTCATTGAATCGTTGAACCAGGAGATTCTCTGTTTTTACAAATTTTGGTCTTCTGTACTCAGCCAAAAACCCTTCCCATTTCCGTTTCTCAACTACTTTTTCTTCCCCCTGTCGGTTCTTATTTCTTTCTGTTGTTTCCGCTGCGTCTACTACCAACGGAAAAGTAGTGGGATTCATTACAATCACAAATTCCCGAATTGAAGCTTTTAACCCCCAAATGTACCTCTCAATCTTTTGAGATTTTGATAAAATGTAGTGTTCAGCAAAACAGGAGTGTTTAAGAACTTCTTTGTATACTCCCTTACTGTTTGGTTGCCATGTTCTAATTTCAAGAATTCATATTCCAATGTCTTATTGTTGCTTTCAGGTACAATTGTTCCCTAAATCGATCAACAAAATCCACCCAAGACATAGTTTGCAAATATTGAGTTTCACCAAAGATTCAACATCCTACCAATATAAAGCATTAGACTTAAGCATCAAAATGGAAAATCTGATCCTATCTTCGTAAGAACACGTACTTGTGTTGAAAATTGATTCTATTTCCTTCAACCAACACATTGCTATCACAGGATTTCTTTCTCCGGAAAAAGTTAGGGGTTCACATGTGAAAAACATCTTAATGTCACCCCCTCTTGTGTTAGCAGATTAGACTTGTGGGTTAATCTCGACTCGTTATGTTTCCACTCTAGCCGGTACTCCCATAATGGAAGTCAAAGTATTTCTCAATTTATTTATTTCCTCCGCTAACATATCCCGAGTAACACACTCCGGATGTTGTGTTGGTTCTTCATTAACGTTCTCCTAAATAGATTCACCTTGATTGGGATGAACTTTAAAATGACTATTTTAACCTCTTCCGCATCCCCTTCCTCAGCCCCCTCCCCAGCCTCTTCCTCTTCCCCGACCCACCGGTAGATTTTAGGAGCATTTTCAGATGAACTTTCTCTCTCGTCTAGGGTTATGAGGGCGATCCTTTCAGACCTTCTAGAATGACTTGTCATTTGTAAATTTACAAAATTTAATATTCACATAATCACACTCCTCAAATATAATAAGGTATCCTAGTACAAATATGTACCTATAACCCCATGATTATATTGGCCAGTTGTAATTTGAATTTAATTTACATATCGTTCTTTTAACCCATCATATTCATTTCAAAGGTTATACATATGTCAGGGACCCTTAATATGCAAATAATACAGTTTAAGTCTAGGCATCATGATGAATACCTAAAGCTCTTAAACTTAGGCTCTGATACCAAACTTGTAACACCCTAAGATCACATTTGCATATAACCATATAATTCATATATCAAAAAATATAGTTTACACATTTGGTCCCAATATCAACAAAAGCTACAAAAGTAGCTACCAAATTATTCCATATATTCTCAGTACAAAACTTGTATACATAACAAGTATTTAAGTACAAAAGATAACATATCATCCCAACATCTCATGCAAGCAATTATCAATTCTTCATAATTTTCTCTTCCCCTTATCATCAGACTGTGCCCGACCTGTAATGTACATTTTTAAACACCAAAATGAGGGTTAGACCTCGAGGTCTACTGAGAAATCCCTTTGATTGCTATTATACGGTGAAAAATCACCAAAACATTTTTATAAACCTATATTTGTATAAATAGCAAATAAATAGCGTTTTAACAAAGCAAACCTCTTTTGTCGCATCAATAAGATGAGATATCACCCAATTCTCGCATCAAATAAACCAAATGACTCATTTGTGCATTATATAAAAACTCATCGCATCATATAGATAAAATCATAAATTCCTCACATCACATGGGTGAGACAACCTCATTTCCTCGCAACACACTGGTCCGAGAAACCCATCTCATTGCATCACACTGGTGCGATAAACCCAACTTGTCGCATCACAAGGATGCGAAAAACTCCCCTTCTCGCATCACAAGGATGCAATAAAAACGACTCATCGCATCAATAGGATGTGATAACCGAATCATCGCATCACACAGATGCAATAACTCAAAGTCATCACATCATAAAGGTGTGGCAACAATTCTTCAATTTGATCAAAAACCCAATTTCACATATAGATGATTACGCCACCCTTATCCTAAAATACACTCTCCTGATTATGCAACCCTTATAACCAAAATACACCTCTCCTCATTGTGCCACCCTTATATCCAAAATACACCTTCCCTGATTATGCCACCCTTATATTCAAAATACACCTCTCTTGATTATGCCACCATTATTTCCATTATTTGATATAAACGTATCAAAATACCAAATTATGTTAAACGTAGCATGAAAACTGTTTTCAAAACTTCCACACGTAAAGAACCATATGATTCTAATTCAACATTGTAAAATAAACTCACTTTATAATCACAGAGAAATATGCAGACAACAACAAACAATTAATCAGATGTAATAATTCTACTAGCTTTCCTTCTTCGGTTATGTTTTACATCCAATCTCAAGAACACACACACCCCCACTGAAAAGTTTTCACCAACTCTTTTCTTACTTCACAATCCAATGAGATAACAAAAGTATCTCATCACTTAACATGCCAATAAAATAATGAGGTGGTGGGAGTGTTTTGAAATATTTTTAAGCATATTAACACATCAAACCCTTAACTTATCACCATTAATCAAAAGCAACCCCGAACTTTTAACCGATAACCTAGCTATCACATTATCGTCCCCTCAAAAGAATTCCGTCTCGGAATTCATTCAATTGAATAACTGAGGATATTTAGATCTCATCTCATACTCCAGTTCCCAAGTAGCTTCTTGACCCTTTTGAAAACGCCATTGTACTTTCACAAGACTCCCACTTCTTTATTCCTCAAAACCTTTGTCTTCCGGTTAGTGATGACCTCTGAGATTTCCATGAAATTCAACTTATTATCAATCTACACCTCATGTAGAGGTATGACCATATTCGGATCAACCAAAAACTTTGGCAGATTTGAGACATGGAAAGTGTTGTGAATAACGTCGAGTTCTTTAGGAAAATCTAACTGATACGTTACTGAACCAACCTTTTTACAGATTCTGAATGGCCCAATACACCTTGGACTAAGCTTACCTCTTTTCTCGAAGCATATGATACCCTTCCACGGAGAAACCTTCAACATCACAAAATCTCCTACCGAAGATACTCAATCGGTTTTCGGTATCTATCACATAACTTTTCTGTCGGTCTTGAGCTGTTTTTATTCTTTGTCGGATTTGATCGATTTTTTCAGTTCTTATTTGAACAATCTCTGGACCAACCAACTGCTTCTCCCTCACTTCATTCCAACACAATGACGTTCTGCACTTTCTGACATACAAGATCTCATATGGTGCCACTTGAATGCTGGAATGGTAACTGTTATTATAAGCAAATTCAATCAAAAATGATTTTCCCAAGATCCACAAATTAACTCTTATATAATCTTATAAATTTATAAGTCTCAATCCCGAATTAAAATGTCCCAACAATTATTTTAATCCTATAACAACACTCTATCCTCATTTTTAAAGTCAAGTAAGTAGTTGAATGAGTTATTATAAATACATCTCCTTAGTAAATATATAATTTATATCAGTCCTCTAAAGTCAAAGTGCTCGATAATACCTCTCCTTGTTACGACACTACTATTATTATAAATCACTTAAGAAAATAAATGATTTATTGTAATAACTCCCTTAAAACAATTAATTAAAATACCAACTCCCAAGTGTAGGCCATTTTGGTCAAAAATACTTAAAATACCGATTATTTAATTATAACACATTTTGAATGTTCTATATGGACAAACAATCAAAATACGGCTTAAATACCAGTCCCCAAAATATAGGAGTATTTAGAAAATTCTATAAAAAAATACTTGAAGTATTTATAAGATACGTATTTCCTAATAATAGACTCATTTTAGAAATTTCACAAAATAAATAGGATCAATATTGCATTTTATAAGTCCAAGAATATTTCTGACATGTTCCAAAAATATTGTGGTTGAAATCAGATTTCCGTAACTACAGGGACTATGAGACACCCCATCTCCCATTTGCATAAAATCTACATATTTCATATAACATGAAATACAAATATTATACATTGGTCCCAAATGTACATAGATTTTTCTATATACAAAAGTAGCTTCAAACTTTTTGTTCACACAAATACATGACTTGAATAACACAAATTCGCAGATCATGTACAAATTCAATTTCCCAAAAATCCATAAATGTAAAGCAGTAATAATTCTCTTCACATATTTCCATTCCCTTTACCTTCCACATGAACCCAACTTGTAATGCACATTTTTTAAAACAAAACGAGGGTTAGACCATAAGGTCTAGTAAGTAATCCCCATGATTGTTATTACAGAGTGAAAATCACCAAAAAAAACCCATCTTTGAAAGATAGCATAAAATAATATTTATTTCAACAAACCTTCTTTTATTGCATCATATAGATGAGATAACCTCATTTCATCACATCAAATTTAATAACACCTTTTGTCTTATTAAACACATGATATGCCAAACTTGTTGCATCCCATTAATGCGATAACACATTTCCTCGCACCATTCAGAGGCGATAAACCCATTTTGTCGCATCATACACATGCAATAACCACAACTTGTTGCATTTTAAGGATGCGATAACCACAAGTCCTTGCACCATTCAGATACGATAACTCCTCTTTGTCGCTCCTCAAGGATGCGATAAAAATCACACTTTGAACCTAGCTCCTGATTCTACCACCCTTATTACAAAACATATCCAACTCCTGATTATTGCCACCCTTATTACAAAATATACCCAGCTCCTGATTATGACACTTTTATCAATCAGTTGATAATGACAGATTAAAACCCAAAATTTTGTTGATAAATAACACATAATCATTTCAAAAGCACTCCAAATATGAAACAATACAGTTTCTTATCATAAACAAATCAAATGATGTTTTAAAAGTAAAACTCACCTTGTATAACAAAAAGATGAAAGACTTTAAACAACAACAAATTATCAGATAAAAATCACGTAAACTTCTTCTTCTTCTTTTCTTCTATTTCTTCGAACCCAGTAAAGAAAAACCACGCGATCTTTGTTTTGTTTCTTGTTACTCTTTTAATCCTACAAAAGAAGTAAAGGAGAACACATGTACATATAATTATACAAGATGAGGCGGTGGATGATGATATTTTTGAATCAATTTTTTTTTCAGATTTCACCCCTTAACTTATTGTCACTATTTAAAATCCACCCTAAACTTTTCAAACCCAATAAAATCAATACCTGGTTATAACAGACTACTATGTAATTTACTCATATGACAAGTGACTAATATTTTAACCAAGTAGTAGATCGATGTTAATAAATAAGAAATGTAGCAGCGTGGTGGTTAACATATTTGTTTGTTGTAGAAATGGTCATAGGTTCCGCTCATGTACTTCTCCTTTTTTTTTTTTTTTTTTATTTTTTTTTTTTTTTTTTAATTTTACTAAAACGATAAAATAAAAAGAAATAAATAAATAAAAGTAGTAGTCATACCAAAACAACCATTGCTGCGTTTTTTAGAAGCTTTAAAGCTCCAAATCATCAGTTTCTTGCTCTCTTTTTTTTATTACTTTTAGCACCAAATCATTAGTAACATTTTTACCAACACTTTAACATAAATAACAAAATATTTCATCAAGTATTGAGTTCCATTTTTCCATTTTAAGTTTAAGTTCTAAGCACTATAACCCAACAACTTTGAACACTGATTTGGACTATAAAAACAAAAATTTGAAACAAGAGACTACTAGGGTTCGATGCAACTCTTAAAAACGAAGCCATGGAAGAAAAGATCATAAGATTTTGTGGAGTAATTTACCTTGAATCAATGAAAAAACGAAAATTTTGACTCCGACCTTCAAACTTATATTTCTCTCTCAAAACTCAACAAAATTTTGAATGGTTTGAACCCAAATGACCTTTAGTTGATGCTCTTCCATTATACGAGGAAAATTTGATTAGTTGAAAAAAACGAGCCAATAGGATGTTTGTGACAACAACCATCAAAAAGTCAACATCAAAATTTGATCTGAATCAGTATCGTGCTTTTGAAAGAACAGATCCTCTAACTTTCAAATGTTTTCCGTCACCCCCTTGACTTCCTAAAAATTACATTCGGCCCTCCCCTCCTTCAAAATTTCTAACTTTTTGGTCCAAAAGAATTTAAACTCACTTTTTTATATACAACTTTCATTAAATAATAGAAATGACTCGTCGTAATTTTTCTCTTTATATATTTGCTCCAATAAAATAAAAATCATTTTATTTTATTTCCCTTCCTTTTTTTTGGTAAATTATTTATTAACCAAATTTGGCATGTTACATGTTATTTAGAAATTATTAGAGTTATTTAAGGGCATATAATTACTTGAGGCATGTTATTCAAGGCATTATTCAATAAATCATTTATATATTTGTATTTGTTTGTTTTTGTAATTATTTATTTAGATATTATTTATTGAATCATGTGGTATATATTTAATTTCTTATTTGATTATTGTTCTCATATTAATCCGATTTTATATTATAATATATATACTAGAAGGTTATTCGCGCAATGCAGCGAGATACATCTCAATTTTTTAATGTTCTATTTTATTCTTTGTCTTTGTCGATGTTATGATACGATTTTATGTGTTTTTAAAAAAACAATAATGATTTTATTTTTGAATAAAATATAAATTTGAAGATATCATAAAATTTTAAAAAATATATATATCAATGTTAATATCAAATCAACTTTTTAAAAGTTCTCATTTTTTATGTAATTTCTTTAATTTAATTTTTTTATTATAATTTAATTTAAGTTTAATAATGAAATAATTTATTTTTGGTTTAATAATATAATATTTTATAAAGATAATAATTAAGTATTATGTTAGAACTCAATGATTATTCTAATTATATTTTAAATTTTTTATATTTAAAATGAGATGTTTATCCTGTATTTGATTATGTTTATCTGCAGTTAGTTACACGAATTCAGATATGAGCTTTAATAAGTTGTACTTAAGCACAATCTACTTGTAATCTTGAGTTTTAAGTAACACGCATTAATAAATAGTACTTTATACATAAAAAGTGGTTTTTAAAAGTTTTTGTCAAATGTTTTATAATATACTAGATAGAAGGGTACTCGCGCAATACAGCGAGATAGATCTTGATTTTAATATTTCACTTTATTCTTTATTTCAGTCGATGTTATAGTATGATCTTATGTGATTTTTGAATAAAATATAAACTTGAAGATATTATAAAAATTTGACAAAAATGTATTGATATTAGTATCAAATTAACTATTTAAAATTCCTATTTTTCGTGTAATTTTTTACTTCAATTTTTTATTATAATTCAACTTAGGTTCTATAACGAAGTAATTTATATTTGGTTTAATAATATAATTTTTTATAAAATAACAATTAATTATTTTGTTATAACTCGATAATTATCCTAATTATATTTTAGATTTGTTATATTTTAAAATGAGATGTTTATCTTCTATTTGAGTATATTTATCTGCAGTTAGTTACACGAATTCAAACATGGAGCTTTAATAAGTTGTACTTATGCATAATTTACTTGTAATCTTAAATTTTAAGTAATATGCATCAATATACAATACTTAATGCATAAAAAATGGTTTTTAAGAGTTTTTGTCAAATGTTTTATAATATAGTATAGATAAGAAAATTATTTAATAACAATTTTTTTAAACTATAAATATCCTTTTTTAATCTACCTTCTTTTTTCCCCCAAATCTCGATTTTAATGTTCCATTTTATTATTTGTCTCTGTCGAGGTTATAATACGATTTTATGTGTTTTTTTAAGCAATAGTGCTTTTATTTTTGAATAAAATATAAATTTGAAGATACCATAAAACTTTGGAAAAAAAATATCAATATTAATATCAAATCAACTATTTAAAATTTCTCATTTTTTATGTAATTTCTTTAATTTATTTTTTATTATAATTTAATTTAATTTTAATAACGAAATAATTTATATTTGGTTTAATAATATAACATTTTATAAAGATAATAATTAAGTATTCTGTTAGAACTCAATGATTATCCCCATTAAATTTTAGATTTTTTATATTTAAAATGAGATGTTTATTTTGTATTTGATTATGTTTATCTGCAGTTAGTTTAACGAATTCAGATATGGAGCTTTAATAAGATACTTATGCACAATCTACTTACAATTTTGAGTTTTAAGTAATATGCATTAATAAATAGTACTTTACGCATAAAAAGTGGTTTTTAAGAGTTTTTGTCAAATGCTTTTTAATATGGTATAGATAACATTTTATAAAGATAATAATTAAGTATTTTGTTAGAACTTAATGATTATCCCAATTATATTTTAGATTTTTTATATTTAAAATAAGATTTTTATCTTGTATTTGATTATGTTTATCTGCAATTAGTTACACGAATTCAGATATGGAGCTTTAATAAGTAGTACTTATGCACAAGCTACTTGAAATCTTGAGTTTTAAGTAATATGCATTAATAAACAGTACTTTACGCATAAAAAGTAATTTTTAAGAATTTTTGTCAAATACTTTATAATATAGTATAGATTATTTTTTTTCATAATTTAATTTAATTTTGGTTTAATAATATAACATTTTATAAAGATAATAATTAAGTATTCTGTTAGAACTCAATGATTATCCTAATTATAGTTACATGAATTCATATATGGGATGAAATCGGATAGGGATGAACGTTTTTAAGAGTTTTAAGAGTTTTAGTCAAATGCTTTATAAGATAGTATAGATAGAAAGGTACTCGTGCAATGCATCGAGACACATTTTCATTTCAATGTTTCGTTTTATTTTTTTTATCTATGTCGATATAATACAATTTTATGTGGTTCTGAGAAAACGATAATGTTTTTATTTTTAAATAAAATATAAATTTGAAAATATCATATAAAAATTGCAAAAAAATATATCAATATTAGTATCAAATTATCTAACTAAAAGTTCTTGTTTGTTTATTTTTTTTAATTCAAATTTTTTATTACAATTTAATTTAGCGTAACGACTTAATTTAATTTAGGTTTAATAATAATTTTTTTATAAAGATAATAATTAAGTATTCTGTTAGAACTCAATAATTATCTTAATTATATTTTAGATTTTTTATATTTTAAAATGAGATGTTTATCCTGTATTTGATTATGTTTATCCGCGGTTAGTTACACGAATTCAAACATAAAGCTTTAATAAGTTGTACTTATGCACAATTTACTTGTAATCTTGAATTTTAAGTAATATGAATTAATAAACAGTATTTTATGCATAAAAAATGTTTTTAAGAGTTTTTATCAAATGTTTTTATAATATAATATAGATATATATAATTTTGTGTTTATAATACAATTATTCAAACAACATTCTAGAGGCAGACTTGTTATCTAACATTTTTGTTCTGCTGTATTCTATTCTAGTCATACCAAATGCAAAACAAATAATTACTCCAATCTAGTCCAATTCAGAATACTACCAAAATTGTATAAAAACTCGAATTGTTAAAATAATTAAAGCATCCACAGTGGTGGAAGCTCTAAGAATTCCACTTACATATTTTTTTCCTACTACATCATTGCCACCTCAACAAAGTAAAAATCTCAACAAAACTCCAAGATGGAAGTTCTTACAAAAACCTCACTTTTCGTTTTTTAATTTATAAAATATAAGTTATTTATAAATTATTATATAAATTTAATATATATATTATAAAATTATAAAAATGATACAAATATAATTTATTAATTTTCAATTTTCTATATTAATTTTAATTTGTTAATTTATATATTTTATTAACATATTTGAAAAACAATTAGAACATAAACATAATTTTATACAAGCTGCAGCGGAGTTGATGATCAGCTTTACTTGAGCGCATCTTAGAATTTCGTTGAAGATATTCTTGGAATTCATGTGTAGAACTTTGAAATATTTGTGTTGAGTTATCTACTTCTTCATCGATCCAATTGATCAACATGTTACATTCGTCTTCAACAATCATATATGCAAAATTATGCATAATATCCATTAAAAATAAAAACGATATTTTACAATTATTACTTTATAATTTATAAATTAATTATATATATAAGTATATGAAA
>NW_020200633.1:31684-33453 GCF_001531365.2 Cynara cardunculus var. scolymus
AAATTAAAAAATATATTTTATAATAATTACTTTAATTTTTTGTATCAATTTTAATTTATATGTTTTATAGATTCACTCAAATAAAATAAAATAATTAATAAATAAAATAATAACATAAAAGGAATGTATACAAGAATCGGGGTTTCTCACTTTCTTGTTTAAGCATCCAAATTCTAATAAGAACTTATGACTCGACAAGAAATTCTGTCCCACAGTAGATGTTCTTGTAAAATCTTCAAAATAAACCTTAACAAAAACCTCTATTATGGATATTCTTACAACAAAATTTTTAATCTCATTAATAATTCTAAAAATATATCACATAATCCATGAATTATATAATAAAACATAAAATTGTTGCTCCAAACCTCCACATATGAATTGATTATGGAAAAAGTTATTTTAACAAAAAAAATTATAAATAACCAGATGGTTACCGATGCGGTTAAAGGATTGAGAGACCAGTTGTAGAACCAAATACAACAGTTACTATATGTTGTATTTAATTCGGTCAAGATTGTTGATATTCTCCTTTTCATTCAGACCGGTTCAGAACAAGGACCGGTTAAGACAATATTTGCCTGTCTAAAAGATAACATGTTATCTTTTAAACCGTTAACCTTTTAATTTTTTTTATGATTTCCTCATTTTTCCACATAATGATTCAAAACCCATTCCAGAGTATGATTTTCCTCTCTCCTTAAAAATAAAAATAAAAAAGTTTCAAAACAATTTCATGCATTCTTATTAATTAATGTGCAAATTAAATATTTTAGAGTAATACATTTTTAAACATAAATAGTATATATTCTTTTCAAAATAAATACTTTGTTCTTGGTCCAAAAATACATACTTAGGTTTTTATATTTTAACATTTTGTATATATTAGTTAGATAGTTTGTGTTTTAAAAGTTCACTTAACATTATTATATTAATGAATAATTTAGAAGGGTTGGATTTCGATAAGAAGGAGAGTTAAAGATGAGAAACATAAGAAGGGATCTCCACCATTGTATGCACATTAGGATGCCGAGATAAGATGCATTGGATCATTACTCGAATCAAACGTGATTCATGAATGAGTTTGAGATTAAAGCTGATTAAAAATCCAGATTTATTTTTACGTTTCATACCTTAACTATTCTTCTCATACAATCTTTCGCCTAATTTAGAAATCTTCTAATTAATTTAATATATTTATTAAGTACAAGATTATATTAAAAATGTCACATTGGTAATATATTATTCGTGGACAATTACATGACATTAAAACCTAATAATTTGTGTCATTATTTCTTGATTCAATCTAAAAGTTACTCATTGTTATATATTTTAAAGTACTAGAAAGATACTCGCACAATGCAGCGAGATACATTTGAAATTTTAATGTTCCATTTTATATTTTGGCTCTATCATGTTATATTGCGATTTTACGTGTTTTTGATAAAACGAAAATGTTTTTATTTTTGAATGATATATAAATTTGAAAAAAATAATCAAATTAACTATTTAAAAGTTTCTGTTTTTGTGTAATTTTCTTTAATTCAATTTTTATTATRATTTAATTGAAGTTTAATAACAAACTAATCTATTTTTTTCTTTAATAAAATAATTTTTTAAGATAATAATTAAATATTTTGTTAGAACTCAATGATTATCTTGATTATATTTAAGATTTTTTGAATTTAAAATGATGTTTATCATGTATTTGATTACGTTTATCTGCAGTTAGTTACACGAATTCAAACATGGAGCTTTAATAAGATGTA
>NW_020200633.1:33468-70281 GCF_001531365.2 Cynara cardunculus var. scolymus
CCCCCCCCCTTCTACAACCTGTTTAGTATTCTTGTAGACCCTTTTGGGACCAACAGGGGTCCCTGACCCATTCCTATGTATGTGCCTAGTTAGTTCATCTCTCTCTTTCTCTCTCCAACACCAATTTTGTTGCTTATTATTAATCATTATATTGCAGCCATTGTCGTCTTCTTTTACAAGAAAGTATCTGAAGAACAAGAACTAAACCCTTGTTCTCAAAATCAAATCTACTTTTAAATGAATCTAGGGTTAAATACTTATAAATTGAAGAAAGATACCACTTCATCGATTAGAAACATATACTAATTCACCATAAAAAGTATACGACATCCACACGACGGTGTTCATCACACACATCAAAAGCACCACCTTCTTCTCTGCTCATTCCCGAAATGTATAATTATAGATATAATAAATATATATACATACATACATACATACATACATACATACATATATATATATATATAGAGAGAGAGAGAGAGAGAGAGAAAACTAGCATTGTAAACTTGTTGGACCAATTAGAATCATTCTTTAGTCATGGTTACTTCAAATGTTAGAGTCAATGATTAAGGTTGCATAGGTAAATTTCATTTGCAAGTTACTTCATTGATGGTACTAAAAAAATAATTGCTTGTTTTCAGGGATGATAATTATATGATCCTTTTCAAGAGTCTCAACGATTTGAAAATGATGGGTAATCAAAATGAACACAGCACATTCAACATATTGATTTAAATGATTCTTCGTTTCTGGTGTTTTAATGATATGTTCATTACTAAACCCAGTTCACATTATGTTCATGCGTGAACCAGAGACACTAATACACAAATAATCAGTCAAAAGTTCATTAATAAACAATTTTCATAACTACCGACTTTTATTATCATATACATGTCCATTGTTGAACTAATAAACCGTTCATAAGTGAACAAGTAAAATGCGATTGATTTCGGTTTCAAAATGATGAAGGAGAAATTCCACGGAACTAAAATCAGTGGATAATAAAAGCTCCTGATCTTTTCCAATTTTACCTTATTTATTATTGTTTTTTACGATATAGCACGTGTTCATTTTACTATTATTACAAAAAATAGCACTGATGTGTTAGTATGTAGATTGGATAAATTAAATGTCATGATTGATTCACATAGTTAACACCAAATATATGGTTAACAAATGAATCTGCCTCTATATATATGAGTAAACTATAATTTTGATCCCTCTAGTTTACACCCAACTACGAAAGTCATCCCTAATTGGGCTTCAATATGTAAAATTAGCGTCCCTATGGTTTACATTTTGCTTTGGAAATCATCCCTTATCATTAACTCCGTTTAAATTAATTGCCCGTTAAGTGAGGGGAATTTATGGTTTTTAATCTGTTTTTTTATCTTCTCTACTTTGTCTTTACTCAAATCAAAGGACCAAAATTGTAGTTTATCTTTCACTTATTTGACTTTTTTTCTCTTTTTATATAACCACACACATTATATATATATATATATATATATAAACAGTCAAATCACGTGCATAATCACATGTGATTTTATATTAACAGTCAAAAAAATGTGTGTGTGCGACTTTGGTCGTGTCTCCAGGTCGCGGGGAAAAGTTGCATGAATCATATGTGATTTGTACGTGATGTTAGGTACTGTTCCTATTTGAACTCGACTCTATACTTATTGAAGACACGTGGAGTTAGACATATGGACCATTTCTAAAGCAAAATGTAAACCACATAATGCTAATTGTACTTATTGAAGTCTAAAGACAGCTTTCACAGTTGGATATAAACCACAAGGAATTATAGTTTACTCTTAAAAAAATTCACATAATACATACGTTCACACACACACACACACACATATATATATATATATAATATTAATAAATTTTGAATTTTTTAAAACATATTTTAGAAAAATCTACATTAATTTATGATTGTAAACAGGCATGGGAATGGGGTGGGGACCTCAATCCCCATATCGAGTGAGTGACATGTACCAAAACATATTGAGTAATACAAAACCATATCGAGTAATATCCAAGACATATCGAGTAACTGTATTGTGACTTGACATCGAAAATATTACATCCTAACATAAAAAAATAACAATTTTAGATTTTAAACGTAATTAAGAAATAGAAATATACCGATTTAGTTGAAATAAATAGTGTATATATATATATATAACGGGTACGGAGCAGGAGTGTGATACTCGTCCCCGTCCCCATCCCTGGTTTGAAACAAACAAAGATTCTCATCCCAACCCCCCGTCCCCATCCCCAGTTTAACGGAGATCCTCATCCTCGAGTTGGACGGGTAGAACGGGTTCCTCAACAGGTCAGGGCCCATTCTCAAGTCTAATGGTAAATAACTATTACATATAGTATGAATAAATAAAGTTGGCCGACCTCACATATCCTAATTAATTTTTAATTTTTAAAAAAAATAGAGTTAACAATTAAATTAAATTGTTCATTAAAAATGATTTAGTACAGTTTTATTATGTATTAAACAAAATAAATATAATTTTGACTTCTATGTAACTTACAAAAACATTTTTAAAATTTTTACTTTTGTTTTTTAATAACTAAATATATTGAATAATAATTATCAAATAATAACATAAAAATAATTAATATGATTAATAATAATTCTAAATAATTAATATTAATGTATAATGTACAATTAAATTAGTTAATAATGAAGGTCTAGGAACATTTCTCTACTTCTCACACATTTAACACTTCTCAAATGAACCTCTCCTGGACTAGTATATTATATATAGATATAAATAATTATTTATCGAAGTTATATGCATTATCGGTGAGTCGGATTATTTGAGCTATGTCTAACCTGATTTCAACCTTTTTAATTGGTAGTTTAGGGGTGGCTGATTTGATGGGTTGAGTTTAATTGAATTATTAGTGGGCTCGGTTGGACAGATTAACGGTCTTAATCCTATTTTGGACGTCGTAATATCAAAATCTTCATTCTAATATCATTTATATAATAGAAAAAATATTACAAAATTTGAACTACTTTTAAAAAAAATTGTAAAAAAATTGAAATTTAAAAAATCAAATAAAAGTCGATATTCTTATTCAACATTTTCAGTATATCTGGTAAATCAGTTATCTAAATGTTTAAATACTTTTATACTAAAATAAAGGTATTGAAATTATAATATTGAGTTATATTTTCATCCAATTTATCCTAAAATCAAGTGTTAAATATTTACAAAATTTGACCACAAGTTTTACAAGTTACAACCCTTGTTTTTCGAAAGTTTTGATATTAAAAATCACTAGAAGGGAACCCGTGTAATACATCGAGACACATCTTGATTTCAGTGTTTCGTTTTATTCTTTTTTTACGTCGATATAATACGGTTTATGTGGTTTTAAGAAAACAATAATGTTTTTATTTTTGAATAAAATATAAATTTGAAAATATCATATTTGATAAATATATATATATATATATATATATATATATCAAATTAATATTTTTAAAAGTTCTTGTGTTTCGGTGTAATTTTCTTAATTCATTTTTTCAATTATAATTTAATTTAGGTTTAGTAACAAATAAATTTAATTTAGGTTTAATAATATAATTTTTTATATAGATAATAATTAAATATTCTTTTAGAACTCAATGATTATCTTAATTATACTTTAGATTTTTATATTTAAAATGAGATGTTTATCCAATATATTTGATTATGTTTATATGCAGTTAGTTACACGAATTCAAATATGAAGCTTTAATAAGTTGTACTTATGCACAATTTACTTGTAATATCAAATTTTAAGTAATATGTATCAATAAACAGTACTACGTGCATAAAAAATGGTTTTTAAGAGTTTTTGTCGAATATCTTATAATATAGTATAGATGTTTGACAAGACTCATCTGCGTTAAGAAGGCCCAGGCCCAAGCCCAAGCCCAACCCAATTGTGTGATACCACCTAGTTGATGAAATGGGGGCCCATTTCTATTAACAAAATTTTGACACGAAAATCTTACATATTATCAAATATCAAGTTCAAGTGCTTAAAATTTATAATTCGTGACATCTCTAAAATTTAATTTAAATAATAAAAAATTAATCAAATTATAAAATCTATTAGTTTAGAAAACTCTCTCATCCTTTATCTTTTTTCTTTTCTTTTTTTCTCTGTCCGTAAAGATGAGCACAGGTCGGATCGGACCATAAACCGACGAAACCGATCGGGTATCGGATTATAATATCATGCCCCGTAATATGCAATTTGGGTTCAGGGGAAGTTCGGGTTCAGTCGGGTTTCGGGCAGGTTCAGGCCGATGAAATACTTTTGTTTCTTACATTATCATGGCTTTTTCTCTCCATTGTTTTCACCAAAGATAAGGAGTGTGCGTGAGTATTTGTCGTGTATAAAAATTGTATACTTTAAAAAAGAAGACATTTGTGGGTTTAATGCTTAAAAATGTAGATTTGCTCATGAAAACCTTATGCCTAAGACTTGATCAAGCGGTTTGAACTTAGTTAAGATAACTCCAATATTTTGAGTTAAAAACAACGTTTGTATATTTTTATAATGAATGGAGTGAATCAATGAGAATTTGATAAAAGTTTCACCCCTCAGGAACTTTGAAAGTTCACTACCCAGTGCTCACAGTCCACAGATAAGAAAATATGCATATGAGTTGAAGTTAAACTGTTAAAGGTGGAACTAGTTCAAATTGTCATTATCCAGCAAATTGGTGCCCAAAAATTAGCTGCAGATCCCTGACCCATCACCAATTCTTAGAGTTGTTACATGGTAATAGTAATAGTCTTCTTAAGAAATGGAAGACAAAGATTGACATACACCATGACAATTCAAAGGTATCTAATACTAGTAGTAAAAGTTGAACAATTCGGGTTTCGGACGGGTTCGGGTTTTGGATCATGAGATCCTACTAACCCGATATAATTTTCAGAATTCGGATCTCGGGTTGGTTCGGTTCATAGATATTGGTTCGTTTCGGGTCTTTTCGGTCGGGTTTGCATAGCCCTACTAGAGACACACAAAAACTTATTTTAACCGGTATTTGGACAGAATCATCGGATTAAATAAACATATTGTCTATGTAAGTAAAAGATACACGTACTAAGTAAATGCTAAATGCGAGTTTTTATAAAAGACGAAGTTAGACAAGCTATCAAACAACATTATAGTAAGACTCAAAAGATAAATCATCATACTAGAAGTGGCGGACCCATGATTTTTACCAACCAGGTGCACATTCAAGTTAGATCAAAAGCCCGCGTCGCCCAATTGCCGAACTCCAGCTTTCTTCGAGGGAATTTTTAAGTTTTTTGGTCAATGAAAGTTATAGTTGTGGGAACAATGATTTCAACAAATCTTTTGTCACATAATCATCATGCAAAAAAAAAACGAACAGATCTACCAATACCGACTTCCCATTCCATATCTGATTCCCATGTAATTCATTGTGATGTATTATGGTCGGTATCTTCTTTTAATCAAACATGTCTTGTCATACCTTCCGCACCACGCAATGTTTTTATGTCTGTTGTGGTCAACATCTTTGATTCTTGCTTTTTGATAAATTTTAGCATTAAATTTGGACCACCACTATTTTCAAAAGAGTTGTGTTAATGTTTTTGATACGTGTCACCTTTAACGCGCCTAAATATCTACGTCTGTAAATCAAGTAACAGTATTTTATTCCAACGTGGATTTTAATAATATCATATAATGAAATATTAAACCACTAAAAAGCAATTATGTAATGATAATGGTAACAAAAAGGTAGGTATCCAATTTCAAAAGAATCATTGGACCATTTCAACATTGTCTTACATGTTTTATAATCTTTTTAAATTTATTTTTTTTAAAATCATCCAAGTTTATATGTTTGTGAAAAACTACATCACTTGCATTTTTTTTCTCTTTACCAATTTAACCGATAATCGACATCTTCACGGGCATATCAACAGCTCGGGTTTTGGCCGCCGCACCAATCCACACCGGTCCACGTCCGTCTGGTGTCTTGTGCCCGCATGACGCTCTCAAGAACGCCTAAGCCAAGCACGTCAGGTGCCTTGTGCCCGATAAGCGTTGTTTGGAACAAGAGATCCGACTAGAGTAAGCGTCTCTGTCTAAAATAAGTGTTGTATGGTAAAAGAAATAAAAATCATCTTCAATTATAATAATGGAGTCTTAAATAAAATAATTATACTGTATAATTAAAGACGTGTAAAAGTTAACAACATAGACTTTGTTTAAAACGTGTCTTTTTATTTAATTTGACTCTAGAAAAATAATCTATTGAACATAATTATATATATTCCATTTTAATAGAAGTGTTCATACTTGTCATTCATTATGTAACCATCTAAATGTCATTAAATGACTAAAATGACCTTTATTTTGAAAAACTGATAAATAATTTTACTAAATAAATAATGAATAATAGAAGTGGTACTTATCAACGCTCTCGAGTTTCACTTCGAACCACGGATCTCCGTATACAACTCCAATAAGTACCACCACAAGATTACCACGATGACCCTAGTGTCTACTCGGCCTTTAGACGAGTCTCAACATAAAAGTCACTCGTCTCCGTATGCGGCTCTAATGAGCACCATCGAAAGACCTAGCCTCGTATACAACTCAACTGAGTACCAACGAGGCTAATAGCTTTGTATATGACCCAATAGGGTACCACCGCAAGCTCTCTACTCATGACTTAGAGACAACCCTTTAGACTTAAGTATGGACATTAAAACTACATGCTTAACAACAGAACAAACTACTATGCATGTTGATCCAATGCATTACAGTCTAAAATTACATGACTGGAATTGAATGATCAACGCACTCAAAACATGTAATATCTAACAAATGCATTATATGTCCATAATCTCCACATTAAGCTATTAAAATAGGACAAAATGTCCCCAAAACTCACTTGAGCTATAATCGAGTTAAAAAACCCTATAAAACAACTTGACTATTTAAATAAAGTCACACATAAGTCAAAAAGGCAATATTTCCAATACTTAATAAACACATGGCACCCATAACATGTGTAGGTCCATAAACCATCACCTTTATTGAATCATAATAGCAAAAGGTCCAAACGACGTGGTTTGTATTTCCAAAATCCTCATAAAGCCAATAATTGGTGTTTATCAAAGATTTGCACATTTATAACCACAAAGGGCTCAAGTGCCACTATTAAAGTTCATGAGTTGGTTAAAATTCCAAAACCAAATGTTCCAAGCATCAAACGATATTTTGCCCCCAAATCATCCAAATACTCGAGAAAATTCATTTGATGAAATAAATACCATTTGAAACCATCATCGGAAGTTTATGTCTCAAAGTAACAAATAACACATTATAGAAGTCTTTTCAAGATTTTGAGACCCAAAACATATCCAAGTGCACAAAAATCACAAAATCATCAAAATATGGAACGAACCCATCAAAATGTATTCAGAACCCAAAATAGATGTATTTTGATGTAACGGCCTACCTTAAATAAACCCAACAAAATAATATATACATGATACACTAATCCAAAAGTACAAACATGGTCCCTAATCGAAACATCTATACAAGGTTCAAAGCAAAACTACAGCAAGAACGTAGGATAGGAAATAGGTTCAAAGTCAAGATCTCCCTCTTCTCTAGCCTCTAACATATGGAAATCCAACTAGCACGCCTCACATCTCACCCTTTCCTTTGGTTTCTATACGACGTTGCCCTGAAATGCATATTTAAATAAATGGGGGTTAGACCATATGGTCTAGGGAATTTTCTGTTAGTATAAGAATCCAGCAATTTCAATATCATTAAAGACAATTGTTATGTACAAATGATGCAGGCTCGCAAGACTACACCCCACAATCTAACTAGCCACAATAGCCGCATTATTTGTAAAAATATCCACCCCAACTCGATAACAATTAATATATGCAGTGAAACCACATGAAACAATTCAAGTTTAGTTGTTATCCTTCTTATGTAGACCATCACACTCACACACGCATCACTCCTGTTGTGTAAGTTACTTTGCTCCTTAACACCAATACCAGGACTCTACTTGATCTAAATCCGATTACATACATATCTCATATAATAAACGAATAACTAGAATCAATAGCATGCCAATTAATTTGGTAAGAATATGTATTTCAAGTAAACAGTACAAGAAAACTCACCTTACTCCGAAGTCCCATAATATAGATTCAAAATGATAGAGGATATCGATATTGAACATTTGAACCTTAATACATAAAGCACTGATTATGATCTCGATGATAAGCCACTTTCCTTACCTGTAAACCCGACCTATAAACCTTCCAAAAGCTCCAAAATCGGACCAATATCTAAATGATGCTTAGGGTAAAGAGAGGGCGGGTTCTTGAGATAAAAACAAGAAAAGTGTAAGAAAGATTGAGAAAGGTCCCAAAATCGTGATCTGGTGCTGAAATGGACCAGAGAAGCCAGGTGGCTTATGGGGCAGCTTAGGTAGCCCGGACTTATTTCCCGCACCCACACACATGCCGCGGGCGACTTTCCTCTTGTGACTTAAGCACCTCTAGAGTGCCCAAACTACTGTTTGTTTGATCCTATCGTTCCGTGACCCTTTTTCCCCTGTGATAGGGTAGCTTCATCGTCCCTTGGGACACATGTCAGCGGATAGGGCACCAAACTCATGCGGCTAAGGCCGCCCGTTCCTCTCTTCATGGATTTTCGAACAACCACCATCCAATAGTTTAGGCGGCTTTAGCTGCCTGGTAAGTCGGCCGAACCATCTTCGAGCCTTGAAACTTCCGGAATGTCATCCTTTCGATTAGACAATTTGTACGGGTAAACCTTATAGTTCAAGTCACGATATTTTCAACTGAATACAAGATTTTTACATAGATTCTAAAAATTATTATTTAAATAAATATTACCCAAAAACACGGGGGTTGCACAATAGGTTGCGGATGTTTGAATATGTTTTATGCATATGGTTCTAAATAGCGTGAGGCATGTCGTGGCAGCAAGGTCAAGCCTTGGAAGCCACGACGAGGTCGCGACATTTTCAGGGGGTGATTTTTGACGGCAAATCTTGATATCACATATATATAATTATATACATAAACATATGTTTTCTACTATTACTCAATAAATCAATGATACTAAGCAATTCAAATTAAGTTATATATTAAAAACTAACAAACAAGACATTAAAAAGATAAGCAAAATCAAATATCGTGTAACAAAAACCGTGCATTACGTCGTAGCGTGCCTCAGGCATAACGTGGCATGAGACACAATCCTTGAGCCATGGCGTTCCATGACGGCTGTTGCGGCGAGTTTTTTCAAACATTGTTCATATATATATATATATATATATATATATATATTTCATAATTTATTGAAGATTTTCCTTTGTAGAATGTAGTGATTAAAATTGCAATATCTGATTTATTTCATATTCGAATGTTCTGATTGAATCCAAACATTTTTTTTTGAAAATCGTTCCTGAAAAGATTGAGACACTTTCTAAGTCACCTAAAATAAGGAGCCATTTACCGAACACTTATTCGGGGTAAGCGCTTACCAAGTCACATTACCTCACCGGATGAATATGGTAAGGACTAAGAATCTTACCCGGTAAGAGCGAGACAAAGATCATGAGTCTTACTCGGTAAGTGAGGGCGATGACTCTTACCATGGTAAGCGCTTACGGGTGAATTGTTGCATACAATGTCGTTTTGATGGATTAAAATAGTTCCCGGTAAGTAAATAATAGTATTACCAAAGAGCCTTTGGCCTAGCGGTATGTGAGTCATCGGTCTTCTAGGAGGTCAAAGGTTTAAAACTCGCCTTAAGTGAGGAGGGTGTATGAGTTTTATTTGCTGTATATTATATACTTCAAAAAAAAAAAGTAAATAATAGTATTAAATTTTACCGGTAATCACTTACCGAGTAAGTGTTTGGTAAACGGCCCCTAAGTTTCTAAAGACAAACAAATCAAATTTTGTTGAAACCATAACTTTTTGGTCATAAACACATTTTTATTTTTTCTAACATTTTCCTTACAAACATTTCTTACAAATCTTACATATTTAAAACCATTTATAAAAATGTCTTAGAAGTAGTTTTATAAAATCATTGTTCAAAAAAACCATCCAACTTCGAAATTTTTGTCGCAAGCGTTTACTTGCCATTAATAATATTACAATGACAAATGAACTGAAATTATGATAAAAATTACACACTTTCCATTAGACTAACGATTAAAATATCCAACTTTTGAATTTCTAAATTCATAGTCGTGAAAGAAAAGTAACCTAATTGTTAACTTACACTGACCAAAGTTTTGGCCTTTTATTTAAACTCTGTTACGTTAATCTAAATACTTATATTATTGATTAACTGTCTGGTATAAAAACAAAAGACTGCTCAAACCAATTTTATGTATTCTATCAACATACCTATCATAGTCATAGATACCCATATATGTACACATCAGTATATACCAGATACCCATGTAAAACCAGTATATATCAAATCAGTGAATCGTTATAAATAATACCCAAAATTCAGATACCCACAACATATTAAACGAATTAATTGAAACCAATTATGATTATATTCGTAAATACTAAATATATTGAATGAAAACCAGATTTAATTTGTTTGGAAAAAAGGGTGGAAAGTGAAAGGTGGATGTCACCATCTTTGGACAAAAAGGAAAGAAAATTGTGTGTTTGGAGTGCACCAAAATATATTGGGGGTGGCGTGGCAAATGCTCAGCCAATCATGGTGTCTTGGAAGTCAATTTCTGTTTGTTTTTTCCCAGCGCATTTTTACCAATATAAAATCCCACTTATTTTTCCATATCAGAAGGATATTTCCACAATACAGTAAAATATATTTTAATTTTAATATTTTATTTTATTTTTTATCTCAGTCAATGTTATAATATGGTCTTGTGATTTAAAAAAAACGATGATGTTTTATTTTTGAATAAAATAAAATTTTGAAGATATCATCAAATTTTGACAAAAATATATCAAGATTAGTATCAAAATTAAATATTTAAAATTCCTCATTTTTTGTGTAATTTTTTAATTCAATTTTTTTATTATAATTTAATTAAGGTTCAATAATGAAGTAATTTATATTTGGTTTAATAATATAATTTTCTTAAAAAGATAATAATTAATTATTTTGTTAGAACTCGATAATTATTCTAATTATATTTTATATTTTTTATATTTTAAAATGAGACGTTTATCCTCTATTTGATTATGTTTATCTGCAGTTAGTTATACGAATTCAAACATCGAACTTTAATAAGTTGTACTTACGCACAATTTACTTGTAATTTCAAAATTTAAGTAATATGCATTAATAAACAGTACTTGATGCATAAATAATGATTTTTAAGGGTTTTTGTGAGATGCCTTATAATATAGTATAGATATAAATATAAATATTTTTTTGCTTATTTTTAAAATTATATAATATTTATATAAACTTTTTTTTACTTTTTTTGTAAAGTTTGAATACCACTAAATCAAATACCTTTTAATCTCCTAAAAAATACAACATATTATAAAACACGATCCTTCTATTTATGAAAAAAAATCCTCAAAAACAAAAACATTCACAATCTATACAAAAAAGATAAATCTACACAGATAACTTTATTCATACAAAACTTAATGAAAAACCAATCAAATGACCCGTTAATTATCAATAGTCATGATTTATTAAATAAATACTTACTTAACTTGGATTATGAAATTTCGAAGGAAAAAATATAAAAATAATTGTTAAAAGGGAAAACAAAAGCTGGAATAGCTCAGTTGGTTAGAGCGTGTGGCTGTTAACCACAAGGTCGGAGGTTCAACCCCTCCTTCTAGCGTTTTTTTTATTCAATTTCTCATTTCAACAAGGGTGGTACCTGATTGGTTTAAGTTTGGCATCAATGGTCAAAAATACCAGGAGATCTAGGGTTCAAATCCAAGTAGGAATAAAAATCTTCTTGTGGTCACGGAGGTTCAAATACGGTGACTCCGGGTTATCTGCAAAGCAGGTGGTCGCCCTGAGATTAGTCGACTCGCATAGCGGGTTGGATATCCAGGTTAATAAATAAAATGATGCAAAGATAATTATTGTTAAAATAAAAATTAATTATAGGTACAAAATACGATGCAGAACACAAGTAGATTAGATTTTTTATTGACGATTTATAGTTTGTGTTTTTATGTTCTATCATTGTTAATCACCGAAACTCAAATTGAAGTTCTGGTACGCTATTTAAACATTCCAATTTTTCGACGACAATGCTCTGTTATGGCACGCATCAAAATTCAAATCATAATGGTGATATTTTTTTAGAGTCGTACTTTTCTAGTATGTCGGGACAATTTAGAGGTGGCATGTGACCCCCCTCGACAATATATAGATCCGTCTAATGAATACATTTTATTTTCTTCGAACCTTATTCCTAAACCATATAACGACACTGTCTAATTGAGTTTCGTTTATCTGGAAATGGACATTCATAGAATTACTGCCACAAAAAAACATCTGATTGTATTAAAAAAGGCTATAAACATGAACCTACTACTTGAAACCTACTACCCAAACCTAATCGTGTAGGGATGTTGAACAACTCAGTAATCTTATATAATTACATCAGAAATAAAAGTATCCACTAACTACCTCTTTAAAAGCAGCAACGATGTAGTTTTTTTTTGGACAATACAAGACCGAAATCAATAAATACACAAAAAAAAATCCATAACCAAGAAGACAACTGGTTGATGAATATAAGTTCAATACAAATACGATTGGCATAAATTCCAGTTACTTAGACATCCAGTGACTGTAAAACACTATAAATGCACATAATTTGAACCATCTATTCTCCTCCAACCAGGTAATCCGTAATGCATTAAAAGAGAACAGGATTTCAAAAAACAGTTTATATGTATGCATTATAAAGCATTAAAAATACCCATTCACATGTGAATTACTTGCTATATAATAAGTTAATAATAAGTTAAACATTTTATGATTATACCAATATAATAAATAAATAAAAATATTTAAATTTAACCAAAATATCACATAAAAAAACGTGAGATAAATATCAGAGATCAGGAAAGTGCCACATCCTACCTATGACGATAGCCCACCAAAGTAATTAATGTTGGGTGCCCACATATCACACCAAGAACATGATTTAGCGGTTTAAGATTTGATTTAATTTGGAAGTTACTGATTTTTATTTTGCGTCATGTCTATCTGTTATAAAAAGGGGGGGGGGGGGTTAGATAATTTAAACATGGGAAAATGGTTAACCGTTTATGGGTTAGTTTTAAACAAGGAAAGAGAGGTGGATTCTGATAAATATTATTCGGTCAGAAGTTGATTAAGAGCTTATCAAATACCTATAAATCTGATTCGATCGCAGAGCGAAGGCCATTACTGATAATACCCATTAACAACCCCTTTGGTTGTATATGGATGATCATTTAAATATCATATATTATGGTTAAAGAAAATAATCAAATTGCTAAATATACGGCTTAGCTTCATTTATTTTTGAGTCTATATACAGAGAAAGAAGTACACAATCAATATTACAACTATTATTAATACACGTAACTCATAGAGTTGTTCATGGACGGGATGACTTGTTAGACCCGACCCATCCGGCTCACTAAAAATACAGGCTTGGACAACCATTATCGAGAAAATGGGCGGGTCCGGGTTTGTTCGTTAAAATTAACGGGCGGACATGAACAATGTAAAAATAAATATGGACAGGCCTGCCCGACCTGTTTTTGTTTTATAATTAGTATTTTTTTACCATTAATTAAAATTATAGTATTATACTAATATATTTTAAAGTTATATGTTATAAGACGAGAGTTGAGACTCTTTATTTTTTTTTTTGATCAAAACTTGGGATGTTTGAAATTGGCAGCAACATGATAGAGTCATGAAAATGCATTATTACTTTTATGAAATTCTGAATTTTGTTTTTCATTTCTTTCTTCACTTGTTGAGATCCATTGGTCACTCTAATTGCTTAAAATTTTAATTGCAACAATATTTTTTCTTTATTTTTTTGTTCCACATTTGTTAATTAATTGTTAATGATCAAGTTTATAGATTTATAAGAGTTACAAATTTTTAGGCCCGTTAGCCCGTGGGCAAGCCCGACCCGTTTATAGGGCGGACAATGACAAGTTATCAAGCCCGAAAAGAAGATTTGAATTTATAATATATTAGGCTCGTTGAGGAAAAAAAAGTAAAACTCGGCCCACACCCACAAATGATCATCTCCTAATTCATATAAATTTATGATAACTTTATATATATATATATATATATATATATATACACACACACACATTACAAGGGTACTCGTGCAATGCATCGAGACACATCATGATTTTGGTGTTTTGTTTTATTCATTTTTTATGTCGATATAATACGTTTTTTTTGTGCTTCTAAGAATGCGATAATGTTTTTATCTTTGAATAAAATATAAATCTAAAAATATCATAAATTTATTAAAATAAATATCCATATCAATATCAAATTAATCTTTTTAAAAGTTCTTGTGTTTTGGTATAATTTTCTTAATTAAATTTTTTAATTATAATTTAATTTAGATTTAGTAACAAAGAAATTTATTTTAGGTTTAATAATATATTTTTTTAAAAAGATAATAACTAAATATTCTGTTAGAACTCTATGATTATCCGAATTATATTTTAGATTTTTTTATTTTTAAAATTAGATGTTTATCCAATATTTGATTATGTTTATCTACAGTTAGTTACACGAATACAAATATAGAGCTTTAATAAGTTGTACGTATACACAATTTACTTGTAATCTTAAATTTTAAGTAATATGCATCAATAAACAGTACTTCATACATAAAAAATAGTTTTTAAGAGTTTTTATCAAATGTTTTATAATATAGTATAGATATATGTATACTATATTTTTTTAATAGATATATATCATATATGTATATATATAATTACAATATTTAAAATATGATGATTGATTTTTTCGTATTCGTGAATCACATGGTTGGTTAAAAAAAATGAAAATACCCTGAATTTCGGTTATTTTTATTTATTCATCGATAATCACATATTTTCGAGTCTACGATTACATTATCTGACGATTAAATTATACCAAGGTTGAAGGGTGTGCGAGTTTCCTATCCATTCTTCCCCAGAATTTCAAGATTTATATCCGCTGGAATCATCTGGAAGCTTTTCCATCCATCTTTCTCACGCACAAGCAACACCCACAGACGTCATAAAAAACACACACAGTATAAGAATTTCCAGAAACGCCATTATTTGCATCTCTTCCCACACGCCCCAAACAAAGTATAATCAACATATATTCTTGGAATCTTCTTCTTTTGTACCAATTAATTTCCCCCTTTTTCTGATTCTTTCTTAACAGAGCTTTTTGATTAATCTTTTTCCTTTTCCTTTAATCCAATAAGTTTCCCTTTTCTGATTCTCTCTTTCTTCCTGTGTGTTTTCGGTGTTTCTGTGTGAGAGAGAAAAAATCTGCTTTGAAACTGAAACCAAATCCATCCATTAATATGTGTGTACAAGACGTAGACAAGGTTTGCGAGGAGAAGGATAATCTTGGTCTTTCAACAGACCATAACACCACTCAGCTTGCTTCAGATCAGATCACTCTTTCCAATTCTTATCCGGTAAGTAAATAAGCATCATTACCTTCTTGATTTTGTTGTTTTACAGTCTAAAATTACCTTCAATTTAGCTCCAATTTCTTCATGGGTTCCTTCTTGTTTTGCATATATTTCATAATTCGAACTGGGTTTTTTGTTTCTTCTTATTATTGTTCATCTTTTATGAGTTGTTAAGCTTCTGTTCTTGTGGTTTGTGACAGTTTATTCTGATCTTTCATATTAGGTTTTCTTTTTGCTATTCTTTCTAGAACTAATTGAAGCTTTTAAATTGAAAGTTTGATTCTTGATTTGGTTGAAGTTATTTTGATTGCAAGATAGTTTGAGAAAATTTCCCTTTTTGGATGAATTCTGTCAATATTGCCAGTGGTTTGTTTTGGATGGAATTGGGCAAATTTGGAAATAAGAGATAAAACTAACCATCTTCTTTTAATGATCTTGTAAAATTTCAAAAGGTTTGTTTGGTTCAATTTGGGATTGTTGAATTGAATTGAAGTGAGTTTGATTATTGAATATATCAAATATGTGTGTGTATTTGGTTCTTTTATGACTTTGATGTAGTTGCCATTGGGTTTATTCAAGAAATTCCCTTCTTTGGACTTGGCCTTTTTCAATAGGTTGAATTTATCTTTATATGGTGGCTAGTACTGTTAGGATGTATAATGACCTATGTTAACAGTAATTGCTGTTCTTTTAAGTCATAGTTTGGTTTATATTGTAAATCACACTCCGTACGAAAACCAAATCAAACACACTCGGTACGGTATGTTCCACTCAGAAGTAGGGTCTTTCGGGTGGAATGATTGCAGACCTGTCCTCTACCCCAGATAGTAGAGCAGATGTTTTATGTTGATGTATCCTAGGAAGATTGTCTTGAAATGTGTGATGTGGGATGGTCCTTTGATGTCTTTTAAGTCCTATAATCTTCTGAACTTTGTGTATGCCACTGTTTAACAAAAAGAATGCAACTACCATACCTAAGGATGCGTAATGACCTGTTACAAGATCATAGATTTATAAAACACTTGTTAGGAGGTCATTTAGCTAAATAACCCTTGTTCTGTTATTCAATGAACTTGGTATGAACATCACTATTTTTCTTTCTTTTTGTAGTTATGATTAATAAATTTTTGTGTACTTTGTCGTTCTAAAATGGTACACTTCGCTTTTGGCTGCCAAATGTGATGACATTATTGTTGAACATGAAGCATGGATTCATTGAATTTGATTGAAATAGATCCATCATGGTTATAAATAGTAAAGTTGGATTCTTTGATGGTTTTTCCAGTCTTATCCATTCACTATCTGGTTTTCTTCTTATAGTAGGAACAATCTTGAATCTTCCTACGATCAGTATGCTATTAAGAATTTCACGAGATATAATAAGAATCCTAGAAAAGATCGTGGATTTAAGCAAATTGTTGAACTCCATAAACACCATTTTGGGTTTTCACACGATCTTTGCAGTTTGAACTCTATAGCCTAAAAGTCTACAGATTTCTTGATAAAGAAACTTATAATCGAAGATTAGCTTCGCTAATCTTATCTCATTTTCATTAGATGGAGAGTATTTGTGAGGATGCAGTTGTTGCGGATGAGAAAGTGAGTAATTTCACCCCCATGCTTCGTTCTGGAGAGTGGTCTGATATCGGGCATCGGCCGTATATGGAGGATACTCACATTTGCATTCCGGATTTAGCTAAGAACTTCAGTAATAAACTTCTTGGTGAAGAAGCAGTATCGTTTTATGGGGTAAGTTTCTTTTTGGATTTAGATAAACAAGAACTTTATGTTTCCCTGTTTTAAGATGTCTTAGAACTTGAAGTCGGTTTCTGTTTGAAAAATAGGTGTTTGATGGGCATGGAGGAAAGGGTGCATCACATTTCGTGCGCGATAATTTGCCAAGGATCATCGTCGATGATGCTAATTTCCCATTGGAACTTGAAAAAGTAGTCACGAGGTCGTTTATGGAGACAGATGCCGCTTTTGCCAGGTCATGTGCTCTTGAATCGGCTCTTTCTTCCGGCACAACTGCACTTACTGCTATGATCTTTGGGAGGTCAGTGGCTCGTGTTTTCCGTTTATCTTTTCGATATTTCGTTTCTATTTGATCGAGTTTTTGCCCTTCTAAAGGGGCTTGGGCGGTTAGTGAGTGTGGTTCATATATAGTTAACCGGGAGATGGTTGATTATTGAGCTAATGATGGAAATGAATTCCGTTAATGCAAAATAGAGGAATCTTGTGGACAGTCATTTCAGTTAAATGACCTGTAAACAGGGTTTCAATTGGGAAGGTGACCTTTTTAAGGCTATATTTGGCAAACTAGCCGACTTAAGCAGATAAGTTGGTGTTTGGCTGATAAGGTAGCTGTTAGCTGATAAACTAGTATCAAACAATATGCCGTCATAAAATTTTGAAAATACGTTAGAAGGGTTGGTATGTAAAATGACTTCCATTGGAGGTGATTTAGTTAAATAGCCCTCTTGTCGACCTATATCATAGATTAGTACAAAAAATTTGAACTTCGTTACCAAAGGTTCATTGGCCTGACAGTACCCGAGTTACAAGTGGAGCCCAGTCTCCTAGGAGGTCAAGGGTTCAAACCTTATCAAAGATGAGGAGTGTGCATGAGTATTTGCCGTATATAAATATTATATACTTGGAAGAAAGTTGAACCTTGTTCGGTTAGATGGCTTACAGTTACTTATATTTAACAGGTCTCTACTCGTGGCAAATGCTGGAGACTGTCGGGCGATACTCTCTCGGCATGGACTAGCTTTTGAGATGTCAAAAGACCATAGGCCATGCTATGACAAAGAAAGACTTCGGATTGAATCCTTAGGTGGGTTCGTGGAAGACGGCTACTTGAACGGCCAATTAGCCGTGACTCGAGCCATAGGTAACTGGCACATCAAAGGGCTGAAAGAAATGGACGAGCACATTGGCCCGTTGAGCGCTGAACCGGAGCTCAAACTCATCACTCTAACGAAAGAAGACGAGTTCTTGATCATCGGAAGCGATGGGATCTGGGACGTGTTCAGGAACCAGAACGCGGTGGATTTCGTGAGGCGGCGGTTGCAGGAGCACAACGACGTTAAGCGGTGCTGCAAGGAGATGGTGGAGGAAGCTATGAAGAGAGGGGCACTAGACAATTTGACGGTGGTTATTGTGTGTTTTCAGGCGGAGGCACCGCCGCATGTGGTGGTGCAGAGGGGTAGAGTAAGGAGGAGCATATCTGCAGAAGGGCTGCTGAATCTTAGATTCCATCTTGAAGGGTGAAAATGGAGTAATTTTGTCTGATGATGATGATGAAAAATGGAGTAATTTTTGTAAATACATTCATGTGGAGGGAGGGAAGGAAATAAGCTGAGAAATGGATACTGGAACAATATGTATATTCATAAAATGGTGATTTATCATATCATTTGTAAATTTATTCTCTTCCTTAACTTTGAGGTTCATTCAAAGTTAAAAAGCCACTGTTTGGATTCAACACGAAATTGAATTTTATTCTTTATAACGATAATTATTTTGTTAACGATTTGGTGTTTGAGTATAAGAACGTTAATTTTCGAGCTTGAATACCATACAACATTATTTAGGTTTATGGTACATCTGAACACCTTATAAAATAAGGGAAAAACAAATAGGCAAATTTCTCGTAGGCAAAGAATAATGGGTACAAGTTTAACTGATGTGGGACTCTAATGCAAACAAACCAAAAGAATACGAAAAACCTTCATTGATGTGTAGATTTGAGAAAACAAGCGAAGGGAAACATGACGAGGGCAATAACGACTGTTATAGTCGAGAGAGACTGTTGATTTATTTGTAGTGACAGATGAAGAAACTTCATTTGGGGAATGAAAATGTTGCAATTTCATACGACAACACAAATTATAGTTTTATGGAGCAGGAGTAGCAAAGATGAACAAATTTAGAGCCGATTCGGTCAGTTAATCTGTCTTTAAGATCCAGATTATCAATTCAAAACACTAATTAAATAACCATTTTCATTCAGATTCATGGCCCTTAAACCTTTTCAAAGATATTAATATATCAATTTCTTGATTGTTAAAAGAATAATATCTAAAAATCAGTAAGATGGTATCATTGAATTACATTAATTTGGTTTGCAGAACGTCCAAACGCCATCTTACATCAGGAAACATGATCTAGGCTTGTCCGAGTATACAAAATTGTATTCAGCTATAAGTCTGTTTATTAGTTCTTCGTGTTCGTGTTCATTAGATATGATACTTGCATCTTTAGCAATCTGCTTCACACAAGATAATACTTTATCAGCATCTACTCTCCCGACGACGACTAGTGCCCTCCCTCCTGAATCAACCGCAACAGACTCAATGCCTATAAGCTTATATACCATCTTTATCACCTGACGTTTTTTAGCTTCACTAGGGAAGTTCACGTTCTGCACAACCTGAAAATGTGCACTATAATTATCAAAGAAATATATAGGATTGAAGAATCGGATTTGAAGAGAATTACCAATCTTCTTCCACTGATGAAGTGTCAAGTACTTTCTTTGTGTTTTACCGACAACATGATGGTAAGAGGATTGTTTCACAATGGAGTGCCTAATAAGAACCTTTCTTTTGCACTTTTTTTGACGGTTCATTGTCAACTCAATAAATTAAGAACCTATATGAAACTCCACTATGATAGTCGCTTACAAAAACCTCCTTTTTATGGGTCCCGTGTATTTTTTCTATGCAAGTCAAAAATATATAAAAAAAACTAACAAAATATAATAATGAATAAACCATGGTAGTGACATATAAGAACTGCACTTTTTGCTTATAAGAACCTCCAATTGTGGATGCTCTTAGGGGTTGTTTAACAACTTCAAGAGTATAATGACCTGGACAGCCTATTCGCTCAGCCATACAAGAGCGTTTTTTACAGCTTAATTGTTGCCATTAAGCCAAAATGCTATATGGAATAAGTAACAACCTCTCACTTGTCTCCATTATGCCACCTCAAACAAATTAATACCAGAAATAGTTCGACCTTCTCTCTTTGCCTCCCTCAAACCCATCGATCTACTGTCCCTCAGATTCACAAAATTACCCAAACAGACAAATTAACCCATACAAGACTTGAATGGAAAACAAAGTGAACATCCCTAGTATTCTATCAAGATGACAAGAGGATCATATTGGTATTCTATGTAGATCGTAATAGGAACAAACTGGTATTCTATGTGGATGGAATAATTATTGCTAAAAATGATGAACACGACCTGCAACTCGCAAATCCTTTATACAAAATGAAGTTTAGACCAACGATCAAGGAAGAGTCAAAAATACTTTGTGGGTATTAAGGTGACTAAATCTTGTAAAAGGATTCTTCTTTTCTAAAGGAAGTATATTCATGAAATTCTTGTAGAGACACAGATGCTTGATAGTCATGAATCATGATGCAGACGAACCAATTGTTCCTAATAAAATAAGAAATAATCTTGGATATGTTTTGTGGATATTCTGTAACATTTATATCTTGTTTACCAAATGATAATGATCTTGTAAAGATCCTGTACTCGCATTATATATTGAGAGGAACAGACAACTCCGAGGGCAAGGAGATTTACACAATTCTATATGGTATTATAGCACTGTCTGTCATATGTCAGGCTTCCTCGGGCTCTCTCCGAATTTATCGCATAATCTATCCATAGAATATAGGGTGCTACAAAATGAGAGTTAGACTTCGACTTAGAATCGATAGTTGGTGACTTCTGTTTTTCCATGAAAACAGGTAGGAGTATGATGCAAACAGATTTGGGATTACGTATTCCAGGAGAGGAAGAAAGTAAGGATAAATAAGTCTTTTGTATAAGTAGAGGCAGTTCGTTGGTGGTTACAACAGTTTAGGGAGTAGCTGTAGAGAAATAAAAGAGATTGAAAGGTTAGATGGCTGGTATGTTTTTGGTATTCTGTGTAAGGAGAGCCCAACCTCTCGAATCGTAGGAGTGAGTTCAATAGAAATCCTTACAATTCCGTCAATTTGATTGCAATCCCTAATTGAATTGCATCAGAGTGAGTGTTGGGAATAGTTTTGTCATTGTTAAATGCTTTTACTTAGGCTGGCTATCACATAAGTAGTTGGTTTGCTCAATTAGGAAGGCTAATGCCACCTTAAGAGAGGGTCTTAGTAGTGATCGTTGGGCAAATCCTCACCTTAGTGGATCAGAAGTCACATTTAGTTTAGAGAGTCTAGATCAGGTGTCGTTTTGTAATAATTTGTGTACTTGAGTCGATGGTTTTATCTCCTATTTCTTATTACTTTCTTTACTCTTAGTTTTGCTTAAAATCGTCGAAAATCCCATCAAAGTCTATTTGGGTAACAAGTTCATAATGAGCAGATTGGTTAGATCATTATGTGATCGACTTGTATGCTACAATACCTGTACACTACTTATTTTAAAACACATCAATTTTTTAAACATTCTTAAGTTGGTAAGTTAGATAATGTCTTCTCATACAATGCAATTTAACATTCTTCAGGTGCCTCAACAGTGCTCCTAAAAAGGCCCATTTTACACTAATCAAGGACACCAATGAGTAGTCAAGTATTTATATAAGTCGTGTTGCATGTCCTTACCGTCGAAGGTCGACTTCTTGATATTTATCTTATTTGCTAGAAATTTAATATTTGGAAAAGCATGACGGAGGATATAGTTTTATTGCCTAGTGCATAGTGCATAGTCTAAAATTCGAGCAATGGCTTGGACAATATGTGATCTAATACAAGAGTGGTTTGTTTGGTTGCAACTGTTCTGTTCTCTAACAAAACTGGCATGGCTCAGACAATATTCCGTTTTCTAACAACACTGGCATGGCTCAGACAATATTCTGTTCTCTAACAACATTGGCATAGTCTAAAATTCAATGGCTCAGACAATATGTGAACTAACAAAGGAAGATTGATAGAAATGTAGCGTAATTATGAGGCTGCAACTTATGTATCTAGAAACCATTTGTTCGTCGTGACAGCTATTCTGTTTTGTTACAACATTGGCATTGTAGACACATAAAAAAACCCTATCTTTAAGAATCACATTTTTCATAGAGACGGCTAAAAAAGATGGTTACATCATTGCCTGCTTTCGAATAGAAGAACTAGCAAAAGGGGGAAGTCTACTTGTAAGCTTGATCAGACGTGGTTTGCAAATCGTTTTGAATTTTAAGGAGAAAGTAAAACCATTGGACATCCTAGTGAAGCACACTTACATGCACAAATTTTGTTACACCTTGTCTGTGAATTGGGGAGATCAATTTGCTCCTTTCTGCCATAAATTTCTCTACAGCCGACTCGAATTCCTCCTTAGGCAGGATTGGAGCAGTATCCATAATCTCAAGATAATCAGATGCTTTAGACATGCCTGTAGTCTCTAGATTGTAACTGTCACTTTTCCCCTGAATGAATCCCAAGAGCAACAATATAAAATTATGTTTTCAAGATGAGACAAAGAGAACAACCAAAGGGAAAACAAGTTGTAAAGTGTAACTTCATTAATTTTCTGTCGTTTTCTCTAAAGAAAGAAAAATCAACCAGGTATGCCACATAAGCAAGCAAAATGAAAGGAGAGGCAACAAATGAGAAAACAAATAGATTCTATAAGTCTATTGTTTTATAAAAATAGTTTCTTGTAGTTTGAGAAGAAGATATAAGCAAAGTAAAAGATTATTGGTTTCCAAAGTCATTTTTTTGTAAAAGAATATTAATCATTTTGCTTCTCTCTCCATTTTGCTAACGAATGCATTCAACAAGTCTATTGTTTTAGATGGACATGAGCTTTGTTTTAGTGATAATTGCTCATAAAGCTAGTGACCACAACGTTAATGGCATTGGATGTAACAAGTAGCAGAATGGAAAAGTATAGTCAAGCTCGACCAAATGTCTTGTTGTAGACCATTTAGATGTTCAATACGAAAGTCTGATTTGGATGCGAAGTTCCATGGTTTATTGGGTTGTTATTTCAGAAGAAGATTAGAAGAACTTGAAGCTTTCTTATGCCCATTTACTTGTAGAATGAGCCACACTTATATGTGAGGAAAGATCAAACTCCTTCCATTTATCTACCAAGCTTAATGTTAAATCACCTACGTTGTGACTTTGCTAAATTTTGATATGAGAGAATCTATTTTCTCCCTGAATGAGCTTATGTAAACTTCATGTTTGATTGGCAACAGATGCTTCATACTAAGGTTTCTGGTTGTAAATTTGAGAGTGAAAGGGAGAGAGTTAATTTCCTAAATAAAGAAACATTAAACACTTACTTTTATCTATTAAACTTAATAGTCAGTTACCTCTGTTGTTGCATCACTAATTTCAGATGTAGTCCCAGATTTAATTGTCTCCCAGAGTATGCTTGATGTGGACTCAACAGTTTTATCTACCAAAGATGATTTAGACATCTCAGCAATCTTGTAAACGTCTTCCTGTTTTGACAGAGCCAGTTCAGCAGAACTCAATAATGTCATCAATCAAAACCATATTAGCAATACCAAAACGATAGACTAAATTGTAAGGGATTAGCTAATCTTTTCACTTATGTAAACTCATGTAATACTTGAAAAAGAAAAGATAAATGAAACATTTCTGTCAAACTTAAGAGTATCATTCACAAAAAACAATGGTAAAGGGGATTTGAGAAAGATATAAATTGTACTTGAATGATAGACATATTACACAACCTCCTTGAGTTTGTACCAATGGGGAGAATTGAGAATCATTAATATCAAAGGAAATGACAACGCTAACATTCATCTCTGGATAGATAGGGTTATATTTAGGCCCTCATCTTATACATGAAATAAGTTCATGCCAGAAAAGAAATAATACTAAGCATATTTACCGATTCGGAACCATCGATGATGCATCTAACTGTTTTCAACTCTGTAAATGAGGGATTCGACTGCTTAGGTCGACCGGTCTTTCTCCATCCTCGAACCTCTAGAACAATGTGAGACAATAGGAACTTCCATTACTTGTATCCTTGAATCAATTACAAAGGCCCAAAATATCTTGACAAAGAAATACATACCGGTATAGTCAATTGTATCACCAACTAAAACCCTAAACCAACCGGGAGTCAGTCTCCCAACCTCCATTAACTCAAGGAAATCACGGCGGCAAAGATAGTATGCTCCCGTGCTTAGCTGAAATCCAGACAGATCCTCACCAGGAGTTTGTACCCAGCCCATGTTTCTCTCCAAGGTTTCATCCGCTTCTTCATCATCAGCATACACAAGGCTTGCACCACACTCTCTTACCACCAATCCGCTCAGCACAACAATAGACACATTAACTTTATCTCCAACGTCTAATGTGTTCCCAATTGGCCAATAGCTTAGCCATATACCAACTTCAACAAATCCAGGATTACCAAAGACTTTGGGGTTGTACATCAAGTCAACACCTTTTGCCGTACTGATTTTAGCAAACCATGCCCAATCATCACCATCTAATGTATATTTGAATGTTACATTTAGTCCTTTGAGCCTCCTATTCTTGGGACATGAAGGCACATCAAAGAACAAAGATGGTGATTCTGACATATACTCAGGCTTTGTGTTTGAATCCTTTATTTCTGGCAGAGATGTGCTCATTATATTGAATTCATACAACATCTGTGCCATACAAGCAACAAAGTTCAGTCAAATTCATAAATGATCAGTTTGCAGGTGGTGTATCGACATGTTCATGTGTGCTGATGCATATGTGTTTGAGAGAGTAACAGCAAACCTGGAGATGCCAACTTCTGCCTATGGTGAGCTCATCATCACCAACCAGGAGCACCTCATGACTTTGATATTTCTTTAGCCACTTCAAATGTCCCAAATCAGTTTCATCCAGTTTGGCTATTGGTACCAATTTGAGAAAGCCTTCAATTTCAGATAAATTAATACAACCTTCATAGCCGAACTCATGCAACTTGAATCGAGCTGATTGGAAAGTTATTTTCTCCAGTGACTCACAATAATATACGTACAACTCTGCAAGTGTGCTCGGCAGACATAGAAGCCATTTAAGTCTTGAGCATAAACTCAAGTCAAGGACCCGAAGATTTTTAAGATGATCATAGTAAGGCAGGGACTCAAATCGACCATTCCCTAAATTCAAGTACTGCAAAAATGGTTGAACACTGAAACTCAGAGGAAAAGAATCAGTACACTCAAGATTGCAATCCTTGAGGAATAACCGGTTTAATGAATGTGGGAAGCAAAAGGTAGCTTGTTCTATGACTCCACCAGAAGTAGAAGCTTCTGACAGATTTATTTGCTCCCTTTTGCACAGGTTTTTACACCCTGTCATGTTCAATAGAGCGAGAGTCGTAAGGTCTCCAATGGTTTCACAAACACGAACCAGACTGCGACAATTCCAAAGAATCAAAGTCTCAAGATGGGGGATCCTGGAGATGTTGCGGATTTCGAATAGATTGTGAGAGTCTTTAAGATTTAGAATCTGTAGTGACTGAAGAACCTGTTGCGAAAGTCACATCATTTATTTAGCATTATAAGTCTGCATTAAGACCATTAAAAATTGAGAAGCTAAATGGACAAGCAACAAAAAAGAGCGCTACCATAGGCGGTTCAAATACTTCCAAGTTGCTATAGCTCAGATCTACAGCCACCAAGTTTCCCATGAATAAGTTGGAGGGTATGGTTCTTAAATGGAATCCAAACCAACAGAGCCATCTTAGATCCTCCGAAAGGTTCTCATGATATCCGGTGAGTTCCACAAAATTTAGCTGGAGCAATTTTAGTCTATCCATATTTTTGAGTGCATCGGTCTTCAGGTTTAATGACTGCAGATTTATCATTAAGACAGTCAGCAAGCGCACATCTATAAAAATAAATGCACTAAGATTATTTATGCATTAGAATGTTCAAGGCCAAGCCTTGTTATGATTGGGGTTACAAGTAAATGAATAATATTGAAAAGGAATGAAGACCTGACAAGAAAATAATTTAGAAAGGAAAATAGTGAATCAAAAGGTAACCATTTTCCTTGTAATTTAACTGGACAACTATCATACTTGTAAAGTTGCACAAAGAAGGCTAAGAGAAGTTTCTCAAAACATTGAATATTTGGAGAAAACTTGACTAGGGTTTGCAGTTAACCTTGAATGTCTCGTCCTCTTCCTTTAGCATTTTCAAGTCAAGTGTAAGACCTTCTACTGTTTTTGAACCCTGAGAGGAAATAAGATGAAACAATAAAAACTTGGATGAAATAGGAGGGGGTGAAAGGGTAAGTATGCTTAAGCCTACACACAATAAGCATCTTACCTTTCCTTTTTTCAGTATCTTATAAGACTCAGCATTATGCCAAACTCGACTACGTTTCTCAGGAAGCTTGAATGATTCTTTACGCACTATGTTTCTTCCCATCTCTTGGAGCAATCGATGCATCATCAACTTATTGCTAGATGAAACCGAAAGAAGGAATCTGTTGGTTAGGGTTTTGATCCCAGATACTGCAGAGTAATCAGGCTCCAATATCTTTACCACGTAATCCATGTCTTTGCCAATAAAAAAACAAGCAATATGCAAAAACAACTCTTTCTCAGAGTCATATGGCAATGAATTGTAGCTCCTTTCAAGTACATCCTGAATTTGAGAATGAATATCCTTTTTCAATACCTCCAATTGACTTGTCCAATATGGGATGGTATTGCTATTGGATAGAGAGGAACCCAACACTTCAAGAGCCAGTGGATTTCCTTCACAATACCTTACTGCTCGTGCTGCAAGCTCCTTGAGACCTTCTAGCGGTATTTTGGATCCAAAGGCATGACAACTTAAAAGCTCTAATGATTCATCCTCATTCAACAACTTCATTTGATATTGTTGACACCTAGAGAACTTGGACCAACGATATGAATATTCTGTAGTTATTATTATCTTGCTTTCTGCGTTAATCTTCCCAGTTCCAAGTAAAGCGACTAAATCGCTATATTCCAAGATGTCATCAAGAACAATAAGCGCCCTTTTCTTTTGTAATGCCTCCTCAATCTTAAACGTACCATGAGAAACACTAGGTATTTTTCTCTTCCTACCCCCTAAAATATCTTTCAGAAGTTGTTCTTGTAGCTCAAGCAAACCATGGGGTCCTTTACATCTACTACCAATGTCTTCAATGAAACTCATATTCTCAAACCTTCTCCAATTTGAATTGTAAATGTACTTTGCCAATGTGGTTTTGCCACTTCCTCCCATGCCGCAAATTGCTAAATACTCGAGATCGGATTGATATAACCAGGAAGTGATCTCCTCATATCGAGTGTTGATCCCTGTTAGATCGGGTGGAAGATAAACTTTTTTGCAATCTAGCTCACTGTAAATGGTATCAACAATTTCCTTCAAAAACTTTGTTTCAAGCCTGTAACAACACAAGTCATGTTTAGTGTATTTCAGGAATTCTTGGATAAACCAAAGAGATTCTATACAAAAATTGATATTCCAAATGTAAAGTACATCTAATATAGGTTAATATTTGATTACTATTAAATTTTCCAAAAAAGTCGTAATTCATTTAAAATATGGCCAAAGTATTAATAAGCTACAAAGATATATAAGTTTTTTGAGTGAAGGCACATTTAGATATAAACTTAATCATAGTAAAATAAATATTAATAGACTTGTAAGAAATAAGTAAATCAGAGCCCATATAGCCTAGCGATAAAGGCGTAAATAGTTCTGCTCAAGTGGACAATGTAATTGAGTTTTTAGAAGTATATAAATTTTTACATACGGCAAAACTAACACACACTCCTCACTTTTGGTGAGGCTTGAACCCTCGACCTCTAGGAAGGTAGGCTAACCTGAATACCGCTAGACCAATGACCCTTTGGTAATCGTTCGTTTTGTTAATGAGAAATTAAAACAGATATGTGAGGAGATTTTATCTAAAAAGAAAAATCAAAAACTCTTTTAGCACAGTTTAAAGTCAAACTTGTAGAAGATTCATCAAGAAGCAATCAACTAAATGCACAAAACCATCAATGTGTTTTCTATCCTTTTTTCCCGTTACATATTCGAGTAAAGCAATCACATATTTGCAGTCCTAATCATATTTACTACATCATTTCGTCTATTTTTAATCGGATTCTTCGACATAAATAATCAACATCATTGCCTATTAGCAGGCATAATATACCCTACGAGGCAACATCGTCACACCCTGCCATTTATCCACAGAAAATCACCGGGTCATAGAAATTAACACTAGTAACCATCAAATTGTTAGATCAGATGACATCAATTAAGATGTATTTCACTGAACCTTATGATATAAATAAGCAACAAGAAAACACATACCCAGAAAGAACGAAGCCTGTCAAATCAGCAACCTTTGTAAGAGCTGTCCTCCACCGGTTCACGTTATCAGATGTCCACCTTGTAGATGTTTCTACTTCTATCTTGAAAGTCCCATTTTGTTTCCTGACGTTTGAGGGATCGACATGATAAAAAACTGGAAGAACAAAATGATTGCACTCCCTTCTTTGCTCGAGGATCAACCAAAGCTCATCAAGACACCATGTAGAAGTTGCATAGTTCTCTGACAAGACAACTATTGAAGCCTTGGATGCTTTGATTGCTCTCTCAATTTCCGGCTTTAGTTCTTGACCTCTGCTGATTTCATCATTATCCCTAAAAGTGAGAAGTCCTGCTCGCTCTAAGGCATCATAGAGATGATCTGTAAAAGAATCACGAGTATCTTCGCCTCTGAAGCTTAAAAAAACATCATAGCAAGTACCAGGAGAAGCCATGATACTGGAGTCAACATAGTTGGTAACATTAGCCCCAGGAGAAACCATGATAGTAGAGTCCTCATAGCTGGTAGCATTATCTCCAGGAGAGTTGGTGAGCTTAAACGTTGAGCTGTTACCCATTGAATTAGATCTGCTGAGTGCTGAGGATGGCAAGAGGGTTGGAATGAGGTTTTGGTCTCCTACTTATACAATTTACCAGTTGTCATCAACTAAGTGGTTTGCCTTCACCCCTGATCACCAACTACCAATCAGAGAATTTAAAAAGTGAACCACCAAGGAGAGCATTTAAAGTAAAAAACAATTAAGATTTTGATCAAGAAACAGAAAAATAGACAAAATGATATGTCAAATAAATGCCCTAAGTTTTCATTCTTTTTTTAACTTGGATAAATTAGTAACATTGGACCAATTATTGTGTTACAAATAAATTATTATTAACTAACAAAAGCGTGTAAGATTAGAATAATGATTTTCTAATATAATACAATAAAAGTTACATCAGGACATTTCAAAGAGATGTGGACTTTAAGAAGAAATAAGTAACATTAGAACAATATTTTACATAGGTCTTCAAATTTAGCCGTCCAATTTATTATTTCATGAATAGTGAGATTATTGATTTAACAACAAGTGGGGCCTATGTACAAATAAATTATTATTTGGGTATTAAATTATACTAACAAGTATTTAATTGGAGTATTTTTTGTTATATTTGATTAAAATAAGGTTAAAGTATATCGTTTTTATGCTCAAGTGGCACTTAATGAAACTGGTTTGATCATTGTACGGTCCTGGTTCAAAAATAAATCGTTATGGCATCAAGACTTGGCTTAGCCACCACGTTAGCCCATGTGACTCCACTCTAAGGCTTGACTTGCATTGTAACTCATTATGGCTCGTTACAATGCGTTATGGCACATGACGACACGTTATTTTGAAGGTGTGAGATTTTTTTAATATATAACTTGAGTTATAAATGATAATTATGTACAAGACGTAAGACTTAAATACACATAAAAAGGAAATTTAAAAGCTAAAACCGTAAATAGGTAAGTACTTACTCTCATTCCCCTACACGAAGAGTCGAACACGAATTATTTGAAAATTGAAGAATGTAGTGAGTAGAAATTTAATCCAAATTTTGCAGTTTTAATATCCTTTTTTATAAGCTTTATATATTTAGTATCAATGGTTCTTCTTTCTTTTTTTAGTTTTTGTTACTTTATATGAATTTAATTTTTTGACATTATTATTCAAAACACACAATTAAGTGTGTGTGTGTGTGTGTGTGTATACCGCCTTGGGGCACACCTTAGCGAATGTCGTGGTCTCGCCATAACTAGTAGGGCTTGAGATTTGACCTCGCCACGATATGGCTCACGTCATTTAGAACCTTGTGTACAGTAATTGCTTAAGCTTAAGCTGATGTGGCACTTAAAATTGGTTTGTTAATTTCAATGTAGCATTAAAATTGATTTCATAACCAATTGCTTATTTGCAACAAATATATGGTTTGGTGATTGCATAAGTCCCATAGTGGGACTCTTGGTGTTGATTGTCTATGATGACGGATCAATATGATTGAATGGCCAAATTCATGATATAATCAAGAATACTCTCAAGAAACCCGTTAAGAGAGACTTTAACTAACTTTAATATAAGAACTCAGCATCAATAAAAACCTAAATGAACCAAACTATTTATAAGCCTAGATGACCTACCCTGACTAGGAAATTGTTAAGAATTGGGAATCAAACTTGGAGCTCTAAAAATGTACGTATGCGGTTGTTCGTTATAACCTTGAATTTTAAAAGATTGTGTATTAATAAGCAGTATTTAATGTTTAACAAGTTGTTTTACTAGTTTTTTACTAGATGCTTTATGATATTTATTATTTATAAGAATTCAGCCATATTTTATATATCACTTTGTAAACACACACTATTCAAGTCCTTGTCCTCATTCCATAAATGTAACTCGCAAAGTATCGTGGCTATTTACAATTTATCTAACAAGTTCAGGGACTGCATATGTATTTCCAACATTTTACTGGCTTAACTTTAAAAATGTATCTAAAAGTCAGTGGCCATAGTCGAATAAAGTAACTTTCGTGGCGAAATTGTGAAAAGAAAAACCAAAAACTTTAATCTCTCCTGGGTCATCCTCTTGACCCGGTTTCAATCTAGGTTGGACCCGACTCCATGAACACACAAAATCCAGCTATGTTTCCACCAATTTCTTACTAAAATCCACATGCATGGTAACTTTAAACGATTTTCCATCATTGCTTTCACTTTAATGGGTCTCAAATCAACTTCTTTGTGAAGATATGGTCTCGGTTTCGCTGGACATTGTCAAACTGACGATTGTGGTTGATTACAGTTACCTTAGGGTCGTAATAGAACCAGAAGTCTCCGATCATCCGACTTACAGCCATTAAATAACCATCAAAACATATATAATTTCTAGAATGGATCGCGATTTTACCTGTGGTTCTTGATTAAATGCTGAACCCTTGTTCTGTTTCCGGACCTCGAAATGACAGCAACAGCAGTGTAGAACACAACTTCGCTCACCGCCTATATGGATTTTTCTAGAAATTTCCGAAAGATATATGTGGAAGAAAATACAGTGAGACATGACTTGATCAAACTCCATTGTTGCTCAATAATCCTTCTATCGGTCTCGATTGCGTGCTTATGGGGTTCTTTTCCCTTTTCGCAGGGTCTTTGTTCAATCTTCTCCACACTAATTTATACTCACCAGTCTTTTCGTCTCTTTGAGAAATTGCACTAAAACGAAATTAATTTTGATTTAATGTTTATTTAATTTTGATCTAATTTTTATTTTGAGCAATCAATTTCTAAAATAGAATTTGAAGTGTTGTTTGACCATTGTAGAATGCTTTGAACCAGAATGGTTAAATGGTCATGGTCAGAATATTTAAAAGGTTCTGGATAATGTAGTACACATTAAATATAATTGTTTGATAACTATTTTAAATGAACAGCCTGAATAACAATAAATTTTATGCATACTTTAATGATTACATAACATAGATATATTTTCATAATTTGTAAATACCGGTCACAACTACAACTCATAAAATCAAAAAAATGGATCTAGGGTATGTGACGTCAATAATTTTTTTTAATTAACCTGGATATCCAACTCGTTATGCAAGCCGACTAATCCCAGTGCGATACCTGCTTTACAGATAGCCCGGAGTCACTGCATTTGAACCTCCGTAGCCATAAGAGAATTTTTATTCCTCCTTGGATTTGAACCTGGACCTCCTAGTACTTTTGACCTTTGGAGTCAAGCTCAAACCAATCAGGCACCACCCTTGTGGTTTTGACGTCAATAATTATGACATGGCATATCAGTTTTCACAATTACCCATAAAGTTTTCACATTTAACTAATAAAATTCCAGTGTATAAAAAATTATCTTTTAATATGAAAAAACTAAAATCCATAAAAATTCTGATATAGAAGAATGCCACTGTAAAAACTTCAAATCTAGATCCTAGATAAGAGCAATTCAACCAACACTTACGGTTCAATCAATTAACTACTCTTTGAAGCATAACCCTCCGGTTATCCTCTCTAACACCAACCTAGAAACCCTCGACAATCCACATGCTAAAGCACACCCAAAACACATATGAACACCAGGCGAGTCGCTCAACTTCAATCTCAAACACACAGATTGCATATGAATAGTGTACATCGATTCTCAAATTCAAAAATCTCCAAGCTTTACAGGACATAAGAACGAAAACAACAATTCCTTATATAAAACATGGATATTTGTTCGTTGAAAGCGCAAAGCGTATAACCAGAATGAAATAAATATTTGTCGCTCATTAAATCAACCAAGAATTTCCCCCTGTGCATTTATATCAAAAACAAATGTAATAAGAACCACATTTATGTATTGATATTAGAGCACGGAGGAAATAACAAAGAGCCTTGTAATAATTTATTTACAATGTCTTCTACAGAATAAACGTACAATATTGAATCTGTAGATTCAAATCCTAAATCCTAACCTACTAATTTAGCAAAACTTGAACTCGAGTCGTTGGTTGCGGTCCCTTATGGATTCATTTAGCAGTGGGAATAGTAGACGAGAAGAAAGGTTTATCTTGTTGTATAGGATCCTAAACCAAAAGAAATATACAAATCTAGTGCGTCGAACAAGATAATATCAAGGTGTAGGATTAGGGTTTTCGTCAGTTTAGAGAAAAAGAGGAAAGCGGTTAGGATGATTTCATCAAGTTTCAAAGATTTAGGTTGCATATTGCAACGAGTGTCGGAGCATGGTGGCGATGGCTGGAGGGTTGAGGAAGGCGATGTTGTAATTTAGTTTTTTTTTTTTTTTTAATAAAGATGACATGGAAAACTGGTGTGGCGTTGTAAGCTTTAATTGTTTTTTTCTTTTGTCACGTCATTTTAATTATTACTGTTTAATATGTAATCGATATCATTTTTAAACTTGTGAAATATACTTTCTTTGAGTTAAATATGATTCTAGTAGGATCGATTTGCAACATGTCCTTGTTGACTTGTGAAACGACCAACTAAAATCATATTTTAATACAAAAATACACTTCACAAGTTGCGAAGTGGACACTTATGAAATCTTGAATACTTGAGGTACATTTAAAGAAAGTGGGCTTAAAAAGTGAACAAGGCGGAGTCCTTTGGCTATTTTGATCAATTTCTCAGTCTCTTTAATCTTTTTGAACCAATTTAGAGATATGATGATCTAAACCAAGTAATTTGTTGTAACTATATTCATGTGAGGGAAGAAAGTAAATAGACAGATGATACCACTTGTATCATATACATGCAAATGTGTGTATATATAGGGTTGGGTTCTGGTGAGAAAGAGAGTTACGGTGAGAAAGGTAAGAAAATATCTCCACCCATGGATCGATCATAATTGAAGGTCAAACACTAACGAATGCATCGAGATGCACTAGATCAATTTCCTTCTAAATGCAATTCGTGGGTGGACATGAGATTAAAAGTGATCAAGGATTCAGATCTCTTTTTACGCCTTTCACCGTAACATCCCTTCTCACACGATCATTCGCCTATATATACATGGTCCCTTCTTTTGTTAACCAAGAAATTAGTATTAACTTTGTTAACCAATCGCAACCATCAAAAAATTTAATCAACGGTATAGGTAAGTTTGATTTAATTTCAGCGAAGTAGATTGAATACACGTCATATATTATATTCATAAGCAAACAAGGGTAATTAAATATGTAAAATGGTGTAAAGCGTGAGATTAGAAAACAGATTCTACATCCTGATATTATGTAAAACAAAATGGAACGTTATTGGTTATGTATTTAATGCAGTTGACAAATCATCGAAAGTGATATGATTATCAGTGAAAGAAACATATATTGTATATGACGTTGGAGGCGACAACAGTTTAATCTAGGTAAAAAAATTAGGGTTTATGAATTTTGATTTATAAGGTTCTTGATGAACCATATCTTCGACGGTTAGGAAAAGAAACAAAAGGATTATGAAGAAAACATCATTCTACTTCGCAAACACCATGGATAATCCTATTGATCTTGATTTCAATGACGACACTATACTATTATAGGAAGTCGATAAGATACCAGATGTTAAGTGAAATCATATGTTGACGATGAAGGCATTATTTTAAACACAAGAAACAAGCCTGAAACTGTGAAAAAATCTGTTTGATTTTGGTTGATTTAGGTGATTGGGTTTCATATATGCAAACGATTGAAAATTTTGAACATTTGTAGTGATCAGGTGATTAGATTTTTTATATGATTTTGGTGATTAGACTACAAACATGAGCATGAACATTTTTGTTTATAATTCCTAACTCATCAGTTACATATCAATGTTCATCGTTAATGGTTTATATGATATGTTGAATGTCTGTGAACCTGATACATTTAAAGTTGATTTTGGTGATTATGCTTAATATATGAAAAAGATTGAAAATTTTCACAGATGTATGGCATGTTATGAATAGGGACAACCGATTTACTTCAAGATTCTGAGGAAGCTTTCAGAAAGAAATGAGATCTCAAATTCGGTTGAGTACAACATATCACCCACAAACCGATGGGCAAAGTGAACAAACAATACAGACTCTAAAAAATATGTTACGAGCGTGTATTATTGACTTTGGGGGTTCATGGGAAAACCATTTACCGTTGATCGAGTTTGCCTTATAACAATAGTTATCATTCTAGCATTCAAGCGCCACCTTATGAAGTTATATACGGCAGAAAGTGTCAAACACCGTTGTGTTGGAATGAAGTGGGGGGAAAACAACTAGCCGGTCCATATATCATTCAACCATCAGAAAAGGTAAATCGAATTCGTGAATGAATAAAGACGACTCAGGACCGACAGAAAAGCTAATACATATGCCGTAAACCAATTGAATTCCAGGTGAGGAAGCGAGTAATGCTGAAAGTTTCACCCTGGAAGCGGAATAGTACGTTTTGGGAAAAAAGGGTAAACTGAGTCCGAGGTATAATGGGCTATTCACAATCAATAATGAGTTGGTGAAATAGCATATCGGTTAGAGCTCCTAGAGGAGCTTAGTGTTATCCATACCACATTTCATGTTTTAAGTTTGCAGAAGTGTTTGGCTGACCCAAATTTGGCTATCCACTACTCGTAATCCAAGTGGACGAAAAGTTGTGTTTTATGGAAACCCCAGAAGCCGTCACTGATCCTAAGACTAAAGTGTTGAGAAATAAAGAGATTAGTTTGGTAAAAGTATAGTGGCGATTCCATAAGGGGCAAGAGGTTACCTGGAAGTTAGAATCTGAAATGAGAACAAAATATCCTTATTTGTTTGATTGAATGAACTCCGGGAAGGAATTCCTTTGAGGGGAAGATAATGTGATAACTGAGTTATATGATTTGGATGTTTGGGGTGAATTTTTTATAATATGGTAAAAAGTTGAAGGGGTGTTTCAAAAATTTAGTTTAAAAATCATATACCTTCACCGCCTTATACCTATATATATATATATATATATCCATATATATATATATATATATATATATATATATATATAGGGGCAGGTTCAAATGCGAACCGTACAATTCTAAAAAACCGTATAAACCAAATTCGACCAATAAGAAAATTCCATTTGTTTTCAATTAAATTTAAATAATAAGGGTATTTATGACATTTTGTACACATATTT
>NW_020200633.1:71036-94565 GCF_001531365.2 Cynara cardunculus var. scolymus
TTTCGTAGTGAGCACAGTTGCATTGTATTTAAAATTAATCCGTTTAGTTTGTAGAATGAAATAAAACGGGTGTGTAATGGAATTTGTTCTTTTAGAAAATTAACTCATATGCAATGGGAGTATTTGAAAAAATAATTTCATAATGAACATGCTAAAATAAAATAATGAATATTAATTTTCTAAAATAAAATAATGAATATTAATTTCCTAAAATACAATGGGAGTATTTGGAAATAGGAAACGAGGGCTTTTGATATGAATACCGATTCTACCCTTTTTTCTTAAATAAAATGAATATTGATTATTTTTTAATTTTTAATTTCCTAAAATAAAATAATATAATCTAGGCCATTGATCAAGAAAATGGACGAATGAGATTGGTTTACACGATTTACACAAATGGGTCAAGTTTTCATTTAAACGCTCCTATATATATATATATATGTGTGTGTGTGTGTGTGTGTGTGTTTTTGTGTTTTTGTGTGTGTGTTTTAAATTTCTCTTCTTTCTATTCTTCGAAAAAAGATAAGAATGTTGGTGAGTTGTTCCCGGTTCGAAGAAAACAGAAACATAAAAGAAGAAGAATTCGTTTACATGATTTTATCTGATTATTTGTTGCCTGATAAAGTCTTCCATCTCTTTGTGTTACAAGGTGAGTTTTTTTTACTTTAAAAACATCATTTCATTTGCTTTTGATAAGGAACCTTATGGTTTCGTATTTGGGGTGTTCTCAAAACTATTATGTACTATGTGTTAGCATAAATTTGGGTTTTGATATGTTATTATCAATTGATTGTAATAAGAATGACATAATCAGGAGCTGAATATATTTTGTAATAAGGGAGATATAAACCGGAGCCGTGTATATTTTATAATAAGGATGACAATCAGGAGTTGGATATATTGGGATAAGGGTGACATAGTCAATTTCTGTAAATAATGATCTTTTAATCATGGGTTATTGTTATCGCATCTCTATGATGCGATGGGATTGATTTTTATCGCATGTGTCTCATGGGATGAAGTTTTTTGGATGGGTCCAAAATGTTATTTTATCGCATCCTTGAGTAAAATGAAGTTATCGCATCTGAATGATGCGAGGAGTTTGAGTTATCGCATGTGTGTGATATGACAAAAAGGGAGTTATCGCATCTGAACGATGCAAGGAAATGTCTTATTGCATCTGAATGGTGAGAGGAAATTGTGATATCGCATCAATGGGATGCGACAAGTTTGACATATCATGTGTTTAATGAGACAAAAAGGTGTTATTAAATTTGATGCGATGAAATGGGTTTGTCTCATCTATATGATGCGACAAAAAAAGAGGTTTGATGCAATAAATGTTATTTACATGTTATCTTTGTAAAGATTGACTTTCCAAAAAGGGGATTACTCACTAAACCTTATGGTCTAACCCTGATTTTGTTTTAAAAAATGTACATTACAGGCCGGACTTATATGGAAGGTAAAGGGAAATGAAAGATGTGAAGAGAATTGTTATTGCTTTACATACAACTTTAGATTTTTGGAAAGCTGAGTTTATATATGCACTTGAGAATTGTTATATTCAAGTCATGTACTTTGTATTTGTGAGCAAAAAGTTTGTAGCTTATATAGTAATATGTATACATTTGGGACCAGTGTGTAATATTTGAATTTCATGTTATATGAAATTTGTATGTTCTATGCAAATATGAAATGTGGTGTTACAATAAGTGTATTTTTAGATAAAAAACTTTTTATTATTGACAAAATGATTGTTTCGTTAGAAAATCTCAAGTTTAGAAAATGAAAAGAATTCAAGAGAAATTCGCATATCTTTTGGGTTCAACATTGATATATGCAAGTTAAATATTGAAAATTAAGTATCGGTAACGTGAGATTATTAATATATAGTCAAATTAGAAATAATTAAAATAATAACAAACTAAAAATACAAATTATAAGATTAAAAAACCTCAATTATTCAAATAATTAAGAAAAACTATTGCCAAAATCCTACAAGAATAATAAGTAATTACACGAGCAACTATAAAGAAAACGTTTAACCACAAGGGTGGTGTCTGATTGGTTTGAGCTTGACTTAAAAGGTCAAAAGTACTAGGAGGTCCCAGGTTCAAATCCAATGAGGAATAAAAATACCCCTGTGGCCACGGAGGTTTAAATGCGGTGACTCCGGGCTATTTGCAAAGCAAGGTGGTCGTTCTAAGATTAGTTGGCTCGCATAGCGGGTTGGATATCCAGGTTAATAAAAAAAAAGAAAAAAAAACGTTTGTTGTCGAAAAATATAGAAAATTTTATATACTGACTTTTTTAAATTCAAAAACGATATAAAATCCTTTAAGCTATTACGTCTTTAATAATATTTTGATTATTATATTTATTTAATTGTTTTAGTTTATTCACAGTTATTGATGATTTAATTTAATAATGTCTCACAATATTTTAGTTTTTAAAACATAATTATTATTTCTAACGAAATTTTTTTAATATATAACTATCACGTATTAACCGTACTTAACATCAGATATTTGGTGTTGCCCAACCAAAAATACACGTGAACTTCTTTGATTTTCTAAAATTGAGAACTTCTAATACAAAAATAATTTTATCAATTTAATAATTCTTTAAAATAAGTATAATTTCTTTTATTTAATATGCATTTTAATATATGAAATTTGATTTCTAATTGCAGATGTAGGAGTAATTTTTTTTTTAAAAAGACGTGAAAAAAGAAAAGATGAAAAAAAGACGTGATTTACTAAAAATTTAAAAAAAAATTACAGGTCTTTTCAGTTTGTCCAAAAATTGATTAGTTCCTTATAACAGTTGTTAACCGATGATATTCATTCCAGAAACCTTGAGTGTTATGTAACGAAAAAGTTGATCATCGGAAACGATGGGATTTGGGACATCTTCAAGAACCAGAATGTGGTGGATTTCGTAAGGCGGCAACTGCAGGAGCATAAAGACGTCAGGCATGCAATGAGATGGTGGAGGAATCGATGAAGAGAGGGGACATTGACAATTTGACGTTGAAAGAAATGAGGAAGAAAATTGTGTTTTGATTTAACGCCTCTAACAGATTCTTCAAAATATCCAAAATGATAAAGTTGTCGGAGTTGAATATAAATCATTTTTTAATATTTTAATTTTTGATTCTCCATCTTGAAGAATATGGTGTAGAGCTCTTAATGCTAATTAATTTGAACAAATTAACCAAAAGGATGAACCTCCAATTATTGATGATCAAACAAACAAAAAGAACAGAAAAAACTTCATTACAGCATAGATTCGAGTTGGAAGCAACAAGTGAAACGAGCAAGGGGTAACATACCATGGATGAGAAGAACTTTTGGACCCGAATTTCATATGGTAATGTCGAGCCGTGGAATCGTAATGCTAGTTGTATGATGTTTGAATTTTTGTTTACTTTTATATTGTAATCTGATATATTATTTGTAATTAATTCGATTATTTCTGAGACATTTAAACTTGCATCTTTAAAAAAATTGTAATTAACTTGTAGTTGTGAAAATTAATATATTGTAATTTTTTTAGATCGGTTCCGGGTTCGGTTATAACCAACGGTGAACGGGAAAAAAAGGATTTTTACTCTTAATGGGTTCCCCAACGGAGATCGAGACGGTTACAGGGAAGGTTTTAGTTATCAGTTTCGGGGACGGGGACGCCAATGACCGGCCCGAACCAGGCCCATTGCCATTCCTATGCCTAGGTGGGAGTATCATTGATGCATTTGTAATGACCATATACAAAGAAATGACAAGTATTTTATTTTTTTTGATTAACCTGGATATCCAACCCGCTATGCAAGCCGACTAATCCAAGGTGACCACCTGTTTTGCAGATAGCCGGGAGTCACCGCATTTGAACCTCCATGGCCACAAGGGGATTTTTATTTCTCATTGGATTTGAACCTGGAACCTCCTTATACTTTTGAACTCTGGAGCCAAGCTCAAACCAATCAGCACCAGTCTTGTAGTTGAAATGGCAAGTATTCATACATCCGGGGAAATGTAATTGTTGCGATAGACCAGTGAAAAAGAAATTGTGATTTTCATGGAGTGCAAGGAAATGATGAAACTAAATGTCAATATGCCATGCCATACTCCCTCATTTCTGTACTGTAGCCGACTCCCTTGAAACCCAACTTTGTGCAGAATCATGTGCTGCTGTTACCTTGCATTCATGATGTCGGGAACAAGAATTTGTTCCTCTGTTGTCTTGGTTTCATATGGAAGTCCTGTTGATTCGTCTCTTGTCATGGTTTCATATGGAAGTCCTGTAGCAAGTACATCTCCTGTTTTGTGTTCTTCTGCGGGTTTTTTACCAAGTACAACTCCTTTATTGGGTTCTTCTGCGGGTCCAAAATATATTAATTCTGCATGTAGCGCAATCTTCCCCACACGCTTTACCAGTTCCGTAAAATCAACATCCCCGGTGACGGTTAGAATCCCTTCTTGATAATCAATAGACTGGACGCCTGCAAGCACACCTAGCTTCATCACCCCCCTATGTGGATCAGTGTTTCTTAACTTCACTTTCATCACGAACTGAAATGTGCAAAATAATTATCAAAGAAATAGGATAAGATAATAGTATTTGAAGAGGAATTACAAATCTTCTTCTAGTGATATAAACTTTCTGTGTTTTTACGACAACAGCATGGTAAGAGGATTGTTTTGGTGTTATATGTAGATGAGAAGATGATCCTATTGGTATTCGATGCAGATGGTGATAGGATTGTATTGGTGTTCTATGTTGATCGTATCATTATTACTGATGATGATGATGATGAATTACAACTCAGACATCCTATATACAAAATGAAGTTTAGACCAAAGATCCAGGAAGTATATCCTCAAACTTCTTGTGGAAACACAGATGCTAGAATTAGTAGAATGGCAATAGGATGTTTATGTTCTTTCATGTTATCTAATAAGATTAATGTTGAATTTGAATTACCTTTCTAGTAACTTTATTTGTAACCACTGATTTTGATTTCACGTCATGTGGGATTGAAGCAGATTCCGTAATCTCCTCAGAAACAAATGCTTTAGACATGCCCATAGTCTCTAGATTGTAACTCTCACTTTTCTCCTGAATAATTAAATCACCAGAGCAACAATAGCAAAATTATGTATTCAAGATGGGACATCTTAGAACAGATAAGGGGAAAACAAGTTCTAAAGTGAAATTTCATTAATTTTCTGTCGATTTCTCTAAAGCTACTAAATATTTAATTACCTTTGCTGCTGCATCACTAACTGCAGATGTAGTCCCAGATTTCATCGTCTCCCCGAGTATGCTTGATGTGAACTCAACAGTTTTATCTACCAAAGATGATTCAGACATCTCTGCGATATTGTAAATCTCTTCCTGTTTGTTTTTCATTAACAACAGAGCCAGTTTAGCAGAACTCTATTATTTAAAACAAAATTTAATATCAAGTACCAAGACATTTAAGTAGATTCTAATGATTTAGTTAATCTATTTACTTACGTGAATCCATGTGATACTTGAGAAAGAATACATAAAAGAAACATCTCTATCAAACTTAAAAGTATCATTCCCAAAAAGCACAATGGTAAAGGGGATTTGAGAAATATATAAATTGTACTTGAATCATAGACGTATTACATGCCCTCCTTGAGTTGGTAAAATAGAGAGCAATGAGAATTGTTCTTATCATACCGAATCGGTAAGGTCCTATTCATCTTGTACTAAATTACTAGATTATATTTAGGCCCTTCATCATATTCGTATAATAATCATGCCAAAATAGAAATAGTACAAAGCACATTTACCAACTCAGGACCATGGATAATGCATCCAACAGTTTTCAACTCTGAAAATGATGGATTCAACTGCTTAGGTCGACCAGTCATTCTCCATCCTCGAACCTCTGTAACAAAGTGTGATAAGAGGGAATTTCTCTATTTGCAGCAATTATTCAATTACATACAGCTAGAATTAGCTTGACAAGAGGGACATACCTGTATAGTCAATGTTATCACCAAATAAAACCCCAAACCGATCAGGTGTCAGTCTCCCAACCTCCATCAACTCAAACAAATCACGCCGACAAAGATAATATGCTCTTGTGCTTAGTTGAAATCCAGACAAATCTCCTCCAAGAAAATTTTCCCCTCCCATGTTATTTTCCACGGTTTCCTCAGCTATTTTATCATCAGTGTACACAAGACTTGCACCACATTCATGTACCTCCAGTCCACTCATCACATCAATAGACACGTTAACTTTATCTCCAACATCTAACATATTCCCGATAGGCCAATAGCCTAACCATATACCAACTGCACCAAATCTAGGTTTACCAAAGACTTTGGGGTTGTACATCAAGTCAACACCATTAGTCGTACTGATTTTAGCAAACCATGTCCAATCATCACCTGATAATGTGTATTTGAAAGTTACATTTAATCCTTTGAGTCTCCAATTCTTGGGGCACGAAGGCACATCAAATGACAAAGATGATGATTCTGATATATACTCAGCTCTCATGTTTGAATCCTTTATGTTTGGCAGAGATGTGCTCATTATATCGAATTCATACAACATCTGTGCCGCACAAGCAAGTGAGTTCAGTCATTCATATATGATCAGTTTGTAGGTGGTATGTCGATGTGTTTGCGTGTGCTGATGCATGCGTATTTGAGAGAAGAACAACAAACCTGGACTTTTGAACTTCTGCCCTTGGTGAGCTCATCATCACCAACGAGGAGCACCTCATGACTTTGATATTGCTTTAGCCACTTCAAATGTCCCAAACCAGTTTCATCTAGTTTGGCTATTGGTACCAATTTGAGGAGGCCTTCAATTTCATATAAATTACTACAACCTTCATAGGCCAACTCTTGCAACTTGAATTGAGCTGATTGGAAAGTTATTTTCTCCAGTGACTCACAATAATACACGTACAACTCTGCAAGTGTGCTCGGCAGACATAGAAGCCATTTAAGTCTTGAGCAGAAACCTCAAAATCTGAATAATATTCATATTCATTATTTAAATTCTTCCTACTCAAGTCAAGGATCCGAAGACTTTTAAGATGATCATAACAAGGCAGGAACTCAAAAAAACTGTTACTTAAATTCAAGTACTGCAAAAATGGTTGAACACTGAAACTCAGAGGAAAAGAATCAGTACAATCAAGATTGCAGTCTTTGAGAAATAACCGTTGTAATGAATGTGGGAAGGAAAAGGGAGGCTGTTTTGTAACTTGTCCACCAGAAGTAGAAGCTTTTATCTCTTCTAACACATTTATCTGCTCCCTCGTGCACAAGTGTTTACATCCAGTCATGTTCAATAGAGCAAGACTAGTAAGCTCTGTAATGGTTTCACAAACATGAACCAGACTGTGACAGTTCCAAAGAACTAAAGTCTCAAGATGAGGGATCATGGAGATGTTTCGGATTTCCAATAGATTGTGCGAATCTTTAAAGTTTAAAATCTGTAGTGATTGAAGAACCTGTTACAAAAGTAACTTCATTTATTTAGCAATGTACATCCACATAAAGACCACCAAAAACTGAGAAGTTAAAAGGACAGTCGATAAAAAGAGGATATTGGATGACTTACCATGGGTGGTTCAAATACTTCCAAGTTGCTATAGCTCATATCTAAAGCCACCAAGTTTCCCATGGATAAGCCAGAGGGTATAGTTCTTAAATGGAATCCAAACCAACAGAGCCATCTTAGATCTTCTGAGAAATTTTCATGGGATCCGGTGAGTTCCACATAATTTAGCTGGAGCAATTTTAAATTTTCCATCTTTTCAAGTGCATCTGTGGTGAGGTCTGATGACTGCAGATTTAGCATGAAAACAGTTAGCAGGCGTATATCATATTCAGAAATAAATGGATCTTTAAGCATTAAGATATTCAAAAGGAATGAAACCTGACAAGAAAATAACCTAGAAAGGAACATAGTGAATTATATGGTAATCCTTTTCCTTTGTGATTTTATTGGAAAACAACTTTTATACTTCAAAGTTATCAAAAGAATTAAAAACAAAGTTCGTCGAACTTGCATTCTTGGACAAAATTTGACAAAGGGTTTGATTTTTTAGCTCAGCATGTTCCAACTTTGAATTATCAACTATTGTTCCTAGCTTTTAATCATTAAGAAACAATTATTCTTCTTCAAATGCAAAAATTGAAAACACTATAGTTGAAAAGAACTTGCCTGAACAGATAAAAACCTAACAATCATTAATGTAACCAATGGATTAGGAAACGGATTGATAATACTTTTCCAATGGCAAAAGAAAGCTAGAATTGAACGTTGCCAAAATAATCATTTTAGTTGATGTTACAATTTCTTATTTCGTTACACATTCCTTTTATTAATAAACCTTTTTGTAGTTCTGTTCTTCATTAACCCTTTTATCATAGTTCTGTTGCTTATAAACCCAAACTTAACACCTTTCAGAACATATAAATGTGCCATTTGACTTGCTCTACAACATAAAGAGACAATTTTACTACTACCCAATCGTTACCAATATAATTGACTTACACATTTATGAAGATGTACTTGAGAGTAAACTACAAAAGGTAGGTCTCTAGGAAAATACCTTTGAGAACATATAAATGTGCCATTTGACTTGCTCCAAAATATAACGAGACAATTTTATTAATACCCAACCGTTACCAATATAATTGACTTGCTCGTTTACCAAGACTTATTTTAGAGTAATCTACAAAAGAAAGGTGTCTGTAGGAAAATAAAAGAGTTACAGACTTGTCTCTCTTAACGTTAAATGGGGTCCATAAAAGTCATACTCAAGTTAGTAACATTCGAGTTTTGCTGTTACGTGGCCCTTGGGCATGTCATGTACCACTTAAAAGTTGTTTATACCATTTAATAACACACATCTCATTTAAACCCAACAAACCTATAAAAATAAACTTCTCGAACATAAACAAACGTCTGTGTTTTTCATCTTTCCATCTTCTTTTTAAATATAAAAATGAAATAAATAGAAAGTCCAAAATAAATACTTAATTATGAAAAATTAGATCTAAACCCAAAATAAGAAATAAAAACAGAACCCAAAAATTCATCCTCTACTTATTTTGTATTACCTTGGACGCTGCCCCCTCTTCCTTTAGCTTATTCATGTCAAGTGTTAGACCTTCTATTGTTTTTGAACCTGAAAGGAAATAAGATGAAAGAAATATATTAAAAAAATTAGATAAGATAGGAGGGTGTGAAAGGGTAATTAATTAGGCATAAACATACACATAAGAAGCATCTTACCTTTCTTTTTCTCAATATCTTATAAGAGTCAGTGCTCAGCCAAACTCTACTACGTTTCTCAGGAAGCTTAAATGATTCTTTACAGACTATGTTTTTTCCTGTCTCTTGAAGCAATCGATGCATCATCAACTTATTGCTAGATGAAACAGAAAGAAGGCATCTGTTGATAAGGGTACTGATCCCAGATACTGCAAAATAATCAGGCTCCAATATCTTTACCACGTAATCCTTGTCTTTGCCTACAAAGAAACAAGCAATATGCAAAAACAGCTCTCTTTCAAAGTCAAATTGCAATGACATGTAGCTCCTTATTAGTACACCTTGGATTAGAGAATGAATATCTTTTTCCAGTAACTTCAATTGACTTCTCCACTGTGAGATGGTATTGCTATTGGATAGAGAGGAGCCCAACACACAAAGACCCAGTGGATTTCCTTCACAATACCTTACTGCTTGTGCTGCAAGCTCCTTGAAACCTTCCTCTGGGATTTTGGATCCAAACGCATGATGACTTAAAAGCTCTAATGATTCATCCTCATTCAATAACTCCATCCTATATTGTTCACACTTATGAGATGAAAATTTAAACCAATTAACTGTATTTTCTGTGGTTATTATAATCTTGCTTAGTGCATTAATCTTCCCAGTTCCAAGTAAAGTAACTAACTCACTATATTCAACAATACCATCAAGAACAATTAGTGTGCTTTTTGTTTGTAAGGCCTCCTCAATCTTATATGTACCATGAGAAACACTTGGTATTTTTCTCTTCCTACCCCCTGAAATATCTTTGAGAAGTTGTTCTTGTAGCTCAAGCAAACCATGGGTTCCTTTACATCTACTACCAATGTCTTCAATAAAACTCATGTTTTCAAACCTTTTCCAATTTAAATTGTAAATGTACTTTGCCAACGTTGTCTTGCCACTTCCTCCCATGCCGCAAATTGCTAAAAATTCGAGATTGGGTTGATGTAACCAGGAAATAATCTTCTCATATCGAGTGTCCATCCCTATTAGATCGGGTGGAAGATAAACCTTTTTGCAATCTAGTTCATTGTAAACGGTATCGACAATTTCCTTCAGAAGCTTTGTTTCAGGCCTGTAACAACACAAGTCAAGTTTAGTGTCTGAAATTTGGGGATCCTTTGATAAAACTAAATACAAATTCCATTTGAAAACTAATATTCCAAATGTGAAGTACATCTACTATATGTTAAAACTTTATTAATATCAAGTTTTCCAAAAAGTTTGTAATTCATTAAAATATGGCCTTGGTTCTAAAAAGTACAACGGTATAGAAAATTTCTAAGTGAATCTATTTTTAAATATAAAACTTAAATCAAAATAGAACATATAACAGAAGATTTGTCAGAAATAAGCAAACCGAAGCCCATATAGCCAAGTGGTGATTGGTGAAGGCATAAAATGGAGGCCCATGGTTCTTTAGCACATCCAAGAGTCAAATTTTTATTTGATCCCATCAAGAAGCAATCAGCTGATGCACACAACCATCATTGTATTTTTATCCTCTTTTTCTAATTACTGTTGGTGATTTTAGTGTCATCAGGCTATTTAAGTGTAATTAGAAGTAACATCGAGTTCTAAAGGGGCTTTATACTGTGTTCTAATACAAGTCAAGAGGTGCAGAGTGCCCACTTGTTATAAGACGAGTATGACCCTGTTGGGAGTTAAGGGGCAACACCCCTTGCATTGTGGTGGAAAGAAAATCATAAGGACCATCTTACAAAGAGCTTGGCCCGGGACTTAGTGCACAAGTCGGTGATTAGGATGTGTTTAAAGTCTATTTAAATCCTTAATGGTGAGACACCCAATTCCCCTCTAATATGACATTAGAGGCTGAATTCAATGTGGAAAGCTCACACTTTTGGATTTGGATCACATGTTTGATTTCATCCCAGGTTAAATGTTCGGTCCTACAGTTGAAAGGCTGAATTTATTCTTAATAATTCCTTTGATAAAATGTAAGTATCTACATGAATAAAGGAATTACCTATGTGATTGTGAAGTGTAGCCGCACTTCAACATGGTTGGGGACTTGGCCCTTTATGCAATCATGAGAGGATTAGGACACACAACTTTATAATAGTGTCATTTTATTTTGTTGGAAGAAAATTGTAAACTTGTATGTATTTTATTTTCAGGTATTCAAATGGGTTGATGGGTTCAATCCTTAGGACACCTTGATTCCTGAATATTTGAAATGTGTAAAATACTAACATGGAAATTCAACCGATTTGATATTTTAATTTATGTGCAAGTTTGGTTTGTTCATTTTAATGTGTTATTTCATGGGTTACACTAAAATGGGGGAGGTTTGTTGGTGATCCAGGCCATTTAAGTGTAATTGGAAGTAACATCGAGTTCTAAGGGGGCTTTATACTGTGTTCTAATACAAGTTAGGAGGTGCGGAGTGCACACTTGTTATAAGACGAGTATGACCCTGTTGGGAGTTGAGGGGCAGCACCCCTTGCATTGTGGTGGAAAAATAATCAAAAGACGGCCTTGCCTCTGGCTATTAAGGACGACCTTGAGTCTAGTTGTTAAGGACTAGAGGCTCTGGTAAGGACAAAGGCTCTGGTTCCTTGCCTCTGGTTGTTAAAGTCCAGAAGGAGTTCTGGCTCTGGTCTGCCTTGCCTCTTTTGCTTAAGGACCAAAGGCTCTGGTTGGTAAGACCAAAGGCTCTGGTTCCTTGCTTATGATTGCTGACTTGCCACTAACCAGAGGGGTTTTGGTTCTTGCTTATGATTACTAAGACTTGGCTCTGGTTGGTAAGACCAGAAGCTATGATTGATAAGACTAGAGGCTCTGGTTGGTGAGACCAGAGGGGCTCTCGTCCTTGACCAAAAGGGGTCTGATTCCTCGTCTCTGACTTCATGTCTGGAACGGTTAAAACAGTTTTATAACTGTCCACTACCATTAAGCAGTTTTTCGTAACTGTCCACTACTTTTAATGTGCAACTTTATAACTGTCCACTACTCCTAAAATTGAGCCATGATCATCATTTCGGTTATTTTTATGAGTATCAATATCTTTTACGCTCATGTTTTTAGACACGGGTTTGTGAACAATCATTGAATATTCTCCAACTAGTTTGTTCTCGTTTTTGTGCCTAAAAACAAAAGTGCTCTCTTGAGTCTTATCCCATATTGAATTTCGTGTAACCCAGGCATAAGGTCGAAATATCAACTTGGAAAGTGCTCTTTTCACAATTCTCAAGTAGTTCGGTTCTTGATCGACCAATCCTTGTCTGGACATATTTTCCCTAACAATTACATATTCTAGTAACAAGCAATCACATATTTGCTACATAATTTTCATCTATTTTTTATCAAATTCTTCGACATAAAGGATGATCATCATTGCCCATAATTAACAAGCATGATCCCTGCTTGGCAACAGCATTACTGTGATATTTATCCACAAAAATTCACCCAATCACAGATACAAACACTAGTAATCATCAAATTATTGTTATAAAATAAAGCAGAAAATAGGAATACAAATAGATTAGGATGTGATTAAGATCACTATCCTTAGAATAATATTAGCCCCACTATATGCTGTTAGGTTATGGCTAATTTATTCCCAGGATTAACCCAATCTAGATGAATGATACAGCAAATCATACAATCTCCATGAACGTCTATATTGTTGCAGAAGTTGAAGAGACGAAGAGAAAATAAGAAAAAGAGTGGAATCATAATTCTAACAAGATGTTAGATATTTTTAGGGACTATGGGTAACAGAAAAACTGTTAGAAAATCTTATCCATAATGGATAAGATTTTAGATTTTAAACTCAAAAACCGCATAAACGGATTAGAAACCGCCCCGTGCACTGTATATAAATAAAAAACGGATTTTGGAAAACCGCACACGCACAACGTGCTAGTGCTGTCTTTTGATCCATTAACAATTGTAGAAAATCAAGCCCAAATCCTATTTGATAAACCAAATAGAGTAAGACTTATAAACCACACTCATATTAGCTCCTCTTCCTATGTGGGACAAAGTTTCCCACTATTGAAGACTATATCCAACAATCCCCACTTAGTCTTCAGTCGCACAAATCTTGCATACATGAAAGTATCTTTCTATTTGAACTTTCATTTAGTGTAAGATACTCAAAACTATAACAAAATCTATGGCGGCGTATAGCGTTTGAGCCAAGATTTTATTTGTTATAATCAGAATAGTTACACACAAGACTTGTCTTCTAAAGATGTTCATAAAACAAAAGCACCATTATGGCCATGTGCTCAACCTGGATTCATGAATATTTACACAAGTTGACCCTTACTTTTGTTAGAAGCGGCACCACTTCTTATATCCACATAAGTGTATTCTTACATTACAAAGAATTACATTAAGAGTATAAAACTCACCCTAAAATCCACACTAGACATTAATGACTTAAACTAATGTGATCCTAGTCAAATATCAACAATTTGTTGTTACCACATTGAACCTCTAACTAAGTAATATCTTAGATAAAGGTTGGGTTTCTATTGTTGTTGACTAATCAATAGGTCTCAAACCCATTTCACGAGTTGTTCCAAAAACCATATCCCTCGGAAACCCCTTTGTGAATGGGTCTGCTAAATTATTACAAGACCTTACATATATAATAGTTATTATTCCATCGGATATTAACTCTCTTACATATGCATGTCTTAAACTAATATGTCTAGATTTCCCATTATAAATCTTATTATATGCTCTAAACAATGTAGCTTCACTGTCACAATGCAAAGAAATGGCTGGCATCGGTTGTGGCCACAACTTTATATCCAATAACATATTTCTCAGCCATTTTGCTTCTTTGCTTGCCGCTGCCAAGGCTATAAACTCAGCCTCCATAGTAGAGTGTGTAATACACGTTTGTTTCTTTGACGCCCAAGAAACAGCTCCACCCCACCAAGCATAAAGATCCAACCACTAGTTGATTTATTATCATTATCACTAGTGATCCAGCTAGCATCAGAGTAACCTTCTAGAACTGCAAGAAAATTACTATAATGTAGAGCAAACTTCTTAGTCCTTTCCAAGTAACCAAAAACTCTGCCAATTGCTTCCCAATGTTCTAAACTAGGATTACTTGTAAATCTAGATAGCTTACACACAACAAATGCAATATCAGTTCTAGTAGAGTGAGTTGCATACATCAAGCTACCTATTGTGCTAGCATATTCAAGTTGTGCAACTGCACGACCAACATTCTTGTTTAGCTTACAAGAATTGTCATAAGGAGTATTTGCTTCCTTAAACCTTAAATGACTAAATTTGTTAAGCATCTTTTGAATGTAATGACATTGACTTAAGGAATAACCCCCACTATTTCTCCGAATCTCGATACCCAAAATAGTATCAACTTCATTCAAATCTTTCATTTGAAAACAAGAACTCAGATAAGCCTTAGTTTCATTTACCCCTTTCATGTTAGTTCCAATAATTAGCATATCATCCACATAAAGGCATACTATGACTCCGTAATCAATAGTAAACTTGGAATATATGCATCTATCGGCTAAATTATGCAAAAAACCATGAGATAGAATAGCATAATCAAACTTTTCATGCCATTGTTTAGGAGCTTGCTTTAAACCATATAAAGACTTAGTTAACTTACATACCTTGTTTTCAGTACCAGGAAGTACAAAACGCTGCCTCATGTACACTTCTTCATCCAAATCACCATTTAGAAAAGCTGTTTTTACATCCATTTGATGTACATGTAGAATATATATTGACAATAAAGCCAAAAGTACTCTGATAGATGTAATTCTAGCTACTGGTGCATACGTGTCAAAATAATCTACACCTTCTCGTTGACTAAAACCTTGTGCCACGAGTCTAGCTTTGAAAGTTTGGATTGACCCATCAGTATTGTGTTTTATCTTAAACACCCATTTACATCCGACTGCCTTTGAACCCGGAGGTAAATATGATAACACCCAAGTTTTATTTGCCATTAAGGAATCCATTTCATCATTAACAGCTTCCTTCCAAAAGGCAGAATTTCAAGAAGCCATTGCTTCAGAAAATGTTTTTGGATCATCCTCAACATTAAATAAAATGGGTATTTTATTAGTCACATTATCTCTATTTCCTTCAACAAGAAAAGATAAAGCTTGAGAGTTAATAAAACCAGGACCCAAATTCTTTTCTTTTCTAGCTCGTCCACTTCTTCGAGGTTCATTATAAATTTCAGGTAAATTTCTTTTATGACTAATAGATGAGTCAATCAATGTATCTCGAAGTGGAGTTGAACTATGTTCATCAAGATGTGTAGAATCATGTTTAAACTTAAATTCAAAAAATTCAACATCTTGAGATTCAACTATAACATTTGAGTCCAAATCCAAAAGTCTATATGTGTTAGAATTTTCAGCATATCCCACAAAAACACTCTTCAAATTTCTAGGACCCAATTTAGTTTTCTTAGGATCAGGAACTTTATAATATGCAAGACATCCCCAAACTCTAAGATAACTTAAATTCGGCTTTCTTCCTCTCCATATTTCATATGGAGATTGTTTCAGTTTCTTTGAAGGAACTCTATTATGTACATGACACACGGTTAACAAAGCCTCACCCCATAAATTTAGTGGCAGATTCGAGTTTACTAACATAACATTTACCATGTCGACCAAAACTCCATTTTTCCTTTCTGCCACACCATTTTGTTGAGGTCTATATGGAGCATTAACTTGGTGTATTAGTCCATGACTCACAAAAACTAGTGAAATTAGTAGGAAAATATTCCCCACCTCTATCACTATGTAAAATCTTTAATTTCTTTCCCTTTTGTGTTTCAACCATAGATCTATAAATTTGAAACATATCAAAAGCGTGGTCTTTAGATTTCATCAAATATACATATGTAAATCTAGAACGATCATCAATAAAGGTAATAAAATATCTACAACCACCCCTAGTAATAAGACCATTTAGCTCACAAATATCAGAATGTACAAGTTCTAAAATTTCGGAATTCCGTTCTATCTTTGGAAATGGTTTTCGTTTCATCTAAGCTTGCACGCAAATCTCACATTTATCTTTGTGTTCATTGTTATATGAGATTAAACCACTCTTACACATAAACTTCATGGTTTGATAATTTACATGTGACAACATATTATGCTAAACTTCATGGTTTGATAATTTACATGTGACAACATATTATGCCAAACATCAAAATTTGAACATTCAACATTAAAGTTAACATTAAAATATGACACATCAAAATAGTCAGAACTAGATATTTTATTGATACTAAACTTAAACATCCCATCACAAGCATAACCCTTTCCAACAAATACCCCGGCTTTGGATAGAATCACTTTGTCCGATTCTATCACAGCCTTCAAACCTTTCTTACATAAAATATATCCAGAAATGAGATTCTTCCTAATGTTCGGAATATACAAAACATTAGTAAGCACAAGTTTCTTTCCGGAAGTGAAATTCAGTTCTATATTTCTGGTTCCTTGCACCTTCGAAGTGTGAAGATCTCCCATAAGAACTTCATGTCCATCCATGGTTTCCACATAGTCTTTGAAGAAAGAACGATTGTTACAAACATGAGCGGTAGCACCAGAATCGTACCACCAATCATCACTTGTAACAATAGCCGCCATATGTGTCTCTTGTATCATTCCAATGTGAAGATCCGAAACCATAGCAATGATTACGTTGTAGTCTTTTTCTTCAACAACATTTGCCTTTCCGCTTGCTCTCTCATTGTCCTTATCATGCTCTTCATTCCCCTTCTCATGCTCTTCATTCCCCTTCTTCACCCAATTTTGTTCCTTCTTTGGAAATCGATAGAAGCGTCTTATGTGACCCTTTCTTCCACACTTGTGACAAGTTATCTCAGACAAACCCTTTTCCTCTTTTTGTTGAAATTGGGAGTGCTGGTATCATAATTTGCCTTCCTCTTTTTATTCTTTGGCTTCCTTTGGTTCACATAGTGCACTTTTGAACTAGATGCAACATTCTATCCGTAAGTGTTTCTGAATTTGCTCCAAAGTGAAGTCCTCCATCGTATGCAACAACTTCTTCCTATAATCATTCTAGGAAGAAGGCAACTTGGCAATTATGCCACCAACAATCAATTGATCAGGAATGGTGATGTTCAGATTTTTAAACTTGGAAACCATGATAAAAAATTCATGAACTTGATCAAGTATAGACATATTATCAGTCATGGAAAACTCAAAAAATTTGAAAGCAATAACTTATCTGCCCCTTATTTTTCGGTGTCATATTTGTGCTCCAATGCCTTCCATAACTCTTTCTCAGATTTCAGTGGTGTGTATAAGTCATACAGACAATCAGTCAAAGAATTGAGTATGTATCCACGACACATCAATTCATCCTCTTCTCGTTTCTTCCTTTCAGCCATCTTAGCAACGGTGTCATCATTGGTATTCTCCGGCAAATCTGGAAGTGCGGGATCAAGTATGTAGACAACCTTCATTGCGGTGAGAGAGAATTGTATCTCTTCTCTCCATCACAGAAAATTCGAACCATCAAAACGATCAAGTTTGATTCCATCTTGACCGAGTAATTTCATTGCGTTTTGAAAAGAAGTCATATCTAATATTATTCTAAGATTGTTATAAAATAAAGCAGAAAATAGGAATACAAATAGATTAGGATGTGATTAAGATCACTATCCTTAGAATAATATTAGCCCCCCACTATATGTTGTTAGGTTATGGCTAATTTATTCCCAGGATTAACCCAATCTAGATGAATGATACTGCAAATCATACATCTCCATGAACATCTATATTGTTGCAGAAGTAGAAGAGAAGAAGAGAAAATAAGAAAAAGAGTGGAATCATAATTCTAACAAGATGTTAGATATATATAGAAACTATGGGTAACAGAAAAACTGTTAGAAAATCTTATCCATAATGGATAAGATTTTAGATTTTAAACTCAAAAACCGCATACATGGATTAGAAACCACCCCGTGCACTGTATATAAATAAAAAAACGGATTTGGGAAACCTGCACACCGCAACGTACTAGTGCTTTCTTTTGATCCATTAACAATTACTATGTCAACCCAAATCAAGTAGAAAATCAAGCCCAAATCCTATTTATCAAATATTACTTATTTGATAAACCAAATAGAATAAGACTTATAAACCACTCTCATATTACTATTAGCTCCTCTTCCTATGGGGGACAAAGTTTCCAACTATTGAAGACTATATCCAACAATTATTAGATCACAGTGGCATCAATAAAAATGTATTGCTGTGAACACTGAAATATAAATAGGAACAAAGAAAAACATACCCAGAAAGAGAAAAGCCTTTTAAATCAGCAACCTTTGTAAGAGCTCTCTTCCACCGGATCACGTTATGATGAGTCCACTTTGTAGATGTTTCAACTTCTTCTATCTTGAAACTTCCATTTTGCTTCCTAATATCAGAGGGATCGACATGGTAAAAAACCGGAAGAACGAAATGATTGCACTCCTTCCTCTGCTCGAGGATCAACCAGAGCTCTTCAAGGCACCATGTAGAAGTCGCATACTTCTCAGACAGGACGACTATTGACGCCTTGGATGCTTTGATTGCCATCTTGATTTCTGGCTCTAGCTCTTGGCCTCTCTTCATTTCATCATCATCCCTAAAAGTGAGAAGTCCTGCTCGCCCTAATGCATCATAGAGATGATCTGTAAAAGCATGACGAGTATCTTCGCCTCTGAAGCTTAGAAAGACATCATAGCAGGTAGCAGAAGCCATGATGTTCGAGTCATTAGAGCTGGTAGTATTATCCCCGATAGAATTTGCCATTGAATTAGATCTGCTGAGGATGGAAGAAAACTAGATCAGAAGAATGAATGAGGTATCAAAAGCAATCACATCTGGGTTGCCAATTCCATCATCAATAAAATTTTCCAAGTGGTTTGCCTTCACTTCAACCCCACCATCACCATCTACCAAACCAGATCATTTTAAAGAGTAACAGATGCCAGAAAGCAAGAGAAAGCAAATACGTAAGAAAAAAATAGACCACATATGTCTAATTTTTACATATTAAATACAGTATTTTTTATATTATATTATAAAATATTTAATAAAAAATATTAAAAAATTATTTTTTATACATAAAATATTGTTTATTTATCACAATTATTAACGCAATACAGTGTACATCAAATTATAGATATATAAATATATTACTAGACTAAATTGAACATAGAAAAATGTCCTCTCAACATTGGCTTAGTTTATTCGTAATTTTCACTTTACTGTTAATAAAGTCATATACAATTATTGATATTAATATCTTAAAGTTGTTAAATCTAATAATACATAAGATTAAGCTAAATAATATATATATATATATATATTGATTAACTTGGATACCCAATCTCTTATGTGAGCCGACTAATCTCAAGATGACCACTGCTTTGCAGATAACCTGAAGTATAATTATCTTTTTGTTTTATATTTAATGTAAATGTCATCATCATTTATCCAACTTTAATCTAAACAATAATTGCAATTGAATGCTTTTAAATAATACAATTCAACACTACCTATTTTGGATTCTTAAAAATATACTAGAAGGGTACTCGTGCAATGCAATGAGACATATCTCGATTTTAATGTTCTATTTTATTATTTGTCTCTATCGATGTTATAATACAATTTTATGTGTTTTAAGAAAACAATAATGATTTTATTTTTGAATAAAATATAAATTTAAAGATATCATAAAAATTTGAAAAAATATATATCAATGTTAATATCAAATCAACTATTTAAAATTTATCATTTTTTATNTTTGGAATGTCCAAGGACTTATTTGTTCCAAAAAATTGTCCAAGGACTTATTTAACATGTTTTGGAATGTCCAATGACTTATTTGTTCCAAAAAAAAGTCTAAGGACTTAATCACTCCAAACAAGAAAGTCCATTGGTTTTGATTGCACTTTTCCCTTAATTTTTTAACCATCTATAGTGTATTATTTAACATACTTTATTATTAGTAAATTGTTTTTATAATATGTTAAAGTTTATTAACTTTCATACATATCAATTTTTATTATTTTATATTTTTCAATTAGTTTATCAGCAATCAATTATCTAATCAGTTATCTTAGAAACATAGGAAAAAAAGGACCAGAGAAGAAAAACGACGATTGTAGGATTGTTGAATGAGGAAAAGAAGAGTCCAAAAACCCAATAAAATTCGTATTTGAAAATGCTGATTTTGAAATCGGCCTTTGAAGGTTGCTTCTTTTTCATAGACGTCGTCGCTCGTGATTTCATTTCTTCTAAAAGTTCTCTTTATGAATTATTTCTTTAAAATTTCATCGAACTTGATTTAAAAACTTATTTTTTGTATTTTAGCCATCTAACTCTCCTCCATATTTCAAGATTGCATTTGTCAACAAATTAATGTTGATTTAATGCTCCAAAAGTCATCATTTTTCCATATACACGTTTCAATGTAAAATACTTGTCAAACCCTGAGAAAAACAACAAAATAGTACCCCTCACGATCATCAAACGAAATTAAATAAAACTCAAACAAAAATATATACAAATGACTAAACTAGACAAAAAGAAAATTCAATTTAACTAAAATGATGAAGGCATAAAATGCACTTAATAAGGGTTAGCTCAATTGATAATAACATTTGGTCTTTAGGGTTCCTCCCCATAAGTCATCAGTAGTGTGCGGAGCAGGAAATTGGAGCTTACAAACCCTTATATTAGTATGAACTCTGTAAAGTAATCGTAACCGTCTATTTAGTCTACTAAATATTTGGTTTAATATCTTGGTTGTTTTCTAATATACAACGTTGATCATAATAAATGAGTTTTAATAATTTTTCATAAATATTCAAATCATAATAAGTGAACTCTTATCATTTACATAAATATCTCAATTACTTGGTTTGTACGGTTTATATCAATAGCTATGTTTGTAACTGAAACCACCTCTTGTAAAGTCTATATGTTATTCTAAGTTCCAGGTTAGCACATGGCCACGGTGACTCTGTTTTTGTCATCAGTTCAAGTCCTTTCAAAACCTACCATTTGGTATGTAATTTAGAGTTCCATGAAATTAGTCGAGGTATGTGCAAACTAGCCCAAGCATCCACACACAAATATTAAAAAAAAATACATTTGGATTATAACATGATTAAATTAAACATACATTTTTAACGAATGAAATTAAGGCTATGTTTAAATATAAATTAATTTATTTTTTGAGCTTATTTTAAAAAGTCTCATTTAAATAGACAAAAACTAGCTTATAAGTTAGACTACTAAAACATTATTTGAAATAGCATTTTAGGAGTTTTTTATATTATTTTCAATTATAACCTTATTAATGTTAATTACTATTTCTTTTAAAAAAGACCAACTTGTGTTAATTTAATTATAGTTTATCCATATATTTTAAGGACACCAATTGTCACTTTCACTGGTTCGGATACCTCATAGAGATATGAATTGAAAGCTATAATATCAGTGCATTGGTGAAGTCCGAGAGGAATACCTTCAAAATAAATTGTGAAAATAGTTGTTACTAATTGTATGTTGTAGCAATTTGTCAGCATAGTCTCATGCTGTAGCATTTTGACAACATTGGTCTACTGGAAATAGTATTTACATCTAACCTTAAGTCTTGCACCCTGGCTTGCTTTTATTATCTGTTATTTCATGTTAATTTTTAGTTGTGTTAACTCTTATCGAATCAAAGTCTTCAAATTCGCCCTCTGAAATCATTTCTTTAATATTACTTTCATCTAAACTTTTATAACGATCCCTGTGAACGATATCCGGTACTTGTACCACTTTATTACTTGAAAGACGATATTGGAACTAATTATATATTTGCTATTGGTCCTAGTTGTAAGTCTGTGGGTATGTGAAAACGGCCCCGATCAAGTTGAATGATATGGGAAACGACTCAAGAGAATGAATTTTAACAAAGAGATTTGTTTATCAATATATTTTAATGACGCCATTCATCATTGTCCGTGGTCCGGATACTACATAAAGATATGGGTTGAAAACTATAATATAGTGCAATGGTGAAAGTTCGAGAGGAATACCTTCAAAATAGATGATGAAACTAAGTTATGAATAATTGTTGGTTGTAGCATCCCTACAACATTTGGAATTCGTGTTTGAGTCTCACCACAAGTCTTACACCCATGCTACCTTGGTTTATTCTGTTATTTTCATTTAATTAACTCAGTAACAAATCAAAGTCTTCAAATTCATCATCTGAAATCATCTCTTTCATTAGACTTTTGTTACAATCTCCGTGGACGATAAACCGGTATTTTATCACTTTATTATTTGGAAAGACGATATTGAATCATGTTGTATCCTTGCTTTGTGGTTTATTTCATTTGTCTAAAGGTGTGTGAAACAGTCTACCATGCTTAGTAGCCACAATGCAAAGCCCATCCCCATAAGAGATTTAGTGATCATTCTCATCTCGGAGTTTGACAATCCGGTTTGTTTCTCGACGTCCGTTAGCATAGGCGTGGAAAAAAACTTCATATTAGAATCCCTTCTTTTAACCAAAAACACCTTTGACCGTTGTCGCCAATGCTCCTCCTCTTTTAAGAGTAAAGTAGTAGTCTCGAACGCTCGGTCTCATATGCTTCAGAATTGGCCAGAGAAGAGTTGTGTTGGAGTTCTTCAAGACTACTTTTGCAAGCTTTAAGGTCCTCCCAGAAGGAAGCGTTGAGAGTCCCGGCCCAAGAAGACAATCGATTTGCCACGACTTTGAGTTTCTCCGAAAGTTTAAACGTGATTAATTTGAACAAAAGCCATGGAATAATTCATCAAAAGAAGGTGCCTGCAGCCATTTATTTTCAAAGTGAAAAACATAGCGAAACTCGGAGGAGTTTGTACCTTAGTTTGAAGGAAAATTGGCGAGTGATCCGAGATAGGAGCATGGGAATTTGAGATCGAGTACTCCGAAAAAATAGAAAGTCATTCACTATTGTTGACCGCTCTATCTAGTAGTTTATCAATAGGCTACATGGAGTAGTTTATAAGGAGTTTTTTTGACACTTTTTTTCAATTAAATAACCGAATAATATTAATTATTAATAAATATTAACTATTAGTTATAAATAAATATTAAGTATTTATAGATACTAATTGTTCATAAATTTCAATTTATTAAGTAATT
>NW_020200633.1:95058-114284 GCF_001531365.2 Cynara cardunculus var. scolymus
CTTTCAATTAACATATTATATTTTTAATTTTTTTCCATCTTTTTTTGTACTAATTAACATATTATATTATTAGAAATTTATTTGAATTATATTATGAAATATTTGTAATTGACTATTTTTCCAAGATATTCTTTTTGGTCATTTTACATGTTTATAAGCCAGTGTTTGTTAAAAATAATTTGTTCATCAACTAGTTATCACCTACCAGCTAGCTTAGCACTTAGTTTGCCAAAAATAACTTAAGTTAGTTTATATACCAACCTATGTATATCCAAACATGTACTTAACAAAAAAGTTAGTATATGTTTGTCGATGCCTTGGATGTTTAATTGTTGAGCAAACTGGGCCGTTTACCAAACGCATACCCACTTACCTGCAAAAGACGTCACCATCACTTACCTTAATCGAATAACATCCTCGAACATCAAAATGAGATGTTGGTAACATATTAAACCCGATAAATGATAAATGCTTACTGGATAAGAGTATTTTTCTTCACTTCGGTATTGTTTGACAGTTGTTGAATGATTTGATGCAGAATAATTAAGTGGTCAGAATAATTAGGATACTCTTATAATATAGTGCAAAATGAAATATAATTGTTTGGTAATTATTCAGAATAAAATTAGGATACTGAACGATTCAGGGAGGCCCAAGATATAAAATCATTCAAAGGGTTTTAGAATCATTAAGAGACAACTTTTTTTTTTTACCAAATAAAAATTCAAACGTTGTCTTAATAAAACTATAAATAACCCTCACTGATATTTAAATATCACTTCACCTCCTACTGTAAACTTAAAGGTCAGCGCCTTTATCCGCATAACTCTTTTACCCTCTTTATCTGCAGTAATTGATCCCATGATTACTGAATTAAGGGGCGTTTACCAAATGCTTATTTGGGTAAGTGAATATTAAGTCACATTATCTTATCAGATGAATATGGTATGAACCAAAAATCTTACCCAGTAAGAGCGAGACAAGTACCAAGACTTTTATCCGGTAAGTGAGAGGGACGACTCTTACCATGGTAAGCGCTTACCCGGGTAAATTGTTGTATATGATATCGTTTTGGTGGATTAAAATCTTACCCGATAAGTAAATTATAATGTTAAATTATACCGATAAACGCTTACCGGGTAAATAATATTTAGTAAACGGCCCCTGACTCAGTTCCAGATATCTGTTTGTCTCCAATCTCATTCAGATACAGTGATGGTTTTTTCCCCCCTTTTTGGCCACAACATACCAATAGCTGATGGTTATCCCAACTACGTCTAAATCAATGGTTCAAGCTTCTAACATATCTTCACTCAAACTGTGGATAGTAAGAAGTACTTAACTTCACTCAAGTTCTCATTTTGCACAAGCCGGAGGTTTTCACATAAACAACCACTTTACTATTCGGATAAAGTTCAGGTCCGGGTACATCCCCAACCCCACCTCCGAGTGGGACATACTAGGTTGTTTGATATGGTTACGTACACACATACATATCAGGTAACTAGAAGTAAAGCAATTACCATCAATTGGACTATGCAGATACGGAATGGACTGCGCCTACTCATGACGATCTTAAGCAGAAAGGTATGATCTTCATTGATATGCATATGGTGTTTATTTTACTAACGAGCTATATACATGAACAGGTGAACTTTGACATATTCTTCCTAAAAGTTGCAATGCTAGACATTGTTTTAACAAGAAAAGCTGTGGAGCAGTCTGCAGATGAAGGTAACCCCTACTTGGTGTATCTGCTGCAAGTAGTTGCAGAGGGCTTAATCGAGATGATACATGCCAAAAGCATCTACAAGAAAGACTACTCATTGTAGTCAATTTGATCACAATTTCAGAAATATATTCTTTCTTATATGTTGGTTTACTAGAAATTCTCTTGCACTTGGAAAAATCGTTGATGATGACAATACCAATGTGATTGCTTTGGTATTTATTAGAAGACCAGGTCCTCATTCCATCCTCCCACATCTAATTTTCTGGTATTTTCAGAAAACCAAGACCTCTTTCCATCCACAACTAATCGAGTTCAATGGGTAACGCTTCAGCCTCTACGCTCACGAGTTCTCATGGGGATAATGCTACCAGCTATGATGACTCTACTATCATGACCTCTCCTGGGGATAATGTTGCCAGCTATGTTGACTCCAGTATCATGGATTCTTCTCGTGGGGTTGATGCTACCTGCTATGATGTCTTTCTAAGCTTCAGAGGCGAAGATACTCGTGATTCTTTTACAGATCATCTCTATGAAGCCTTACAGCGAGCGGGATTTCTCACTTTTAGGGATGATGATGAAATCAACAAGGGTCGAGAACTAAAGCCCGAAATTGAGATGGCAATCAAAGCATCCAAGGCTTCAGTAGTTGTCTTGTCAGAGAACTTTGCCACTTCCACATGGTGCCTTGACGAGCTTTGCTTGATCCTCGAGCAAAGGAGGGAGCGCAATCATTTCGTTCTTCCAGTTTTTTATCATGTCGATCCCTCGGATGTTAGGAAACAAGATAAAACTTTCAAGATACAAGTCAAAGCATTTACAAGGTGGACACATGAGAACGTGAATAGGTGGAAGGCAGCTCTTACCAAAGTTGCTGATTTTGCCAGCATTGTTGTTTCCGGGTATGTTTTTTTTGTTCCGACTTGTTTTTTAATGTTTACTGATACATTTTAACTTCGTTTAATCAAAGAATCCCTAAATATCATTCGCTAAAGCTTACCTTGTGTTGTTACAGGCTTGAAACAAAGTTTCTGAAGGACATTGTTGACACCATTTACAGTGAACTAGATCACAAAATAGTTCATCTTCCGCGCTATCTAACAGGGATGGACATTCGGTATGAAGAGATCACTTCTTGGTTATACGAATCTGATCTCAAATATTTAGTAATCTGTGGCATGGGAGGTAGTGGAAAAACTACCTTGGCCAAGTATATTTTCAATTCAAGTTGGAAAAAGTTTGAAAACATGAGTTTCATTGAAGACATTGGTAGGAAATGTAAAGAATCCCATGATTTGCTTGAACCACAGATACAACTTCTGAAAGATATTTTAGGGGGTAGGGAGAGAAAAATACCAAGTGTTTCTTACGGTACGTGTAAGATCGAGGAGGCCTTGCAAACGAAAAGGGCGCTTATTGTTCTTGATGGCATTGTTGAAGAGAGACAATTAGTCGCTTTACTTGGAACTGGGGAGATTAATCCACGAAGCAAGATCATAATAACCACAGAAAATATTGATAATTGGTTTATGTCCTCACCCAGGTTTCAACAGTATAAAATGAAGCTACTAAATGATAATGAATCATTGGAGCTTTTAAGTCTTAATGCGTTTGGATGCAAAATTCCGACGGAAGGTTTTAAGGAACTTGCAGCACAAGCAGTAAAGTATTGTGAAGGAAATCCATTGGCTCTTGAAGTGTTGGGTTCCTCTCTATCCAAGAGCAATACCATCCCCTATTGGAAAAGCCAATTGAGGACATTGACAAAGGATATCCATTCTCGAATTCAAGATGTTCTCAAAAGGGGTTATGATTCACTGCCATTTGCCTCTGAAAAAGGGTTGTTTTTGCATATTGCTTGTTTCTTTATTGGCAAAGACTTGGATTACGTGGAGAAGATATTGGAGCCTGATTACTCTGCAGTATCTGGGATCAAAACGCTAATCAACAGATGCCTTGTTTCGGTTTCACCTAGCAATAAACTGATGATGCATCGATTGCTTCAAGAGATGGGAAGAAACGTAGTTCGTCAAGAATCATTTAGCCATCCTGAGAAACGTAGCAGAGTTTGGCTTAGCAGCGACTCTTATAAGATCTTGAAAAAAGGAAAGGTAAGATGCTTTCTCTTGTGTATGTTTAAGCCTCCTGCTTTTATCTAGAATTTTATAGCATCATCTTGTATCCTTTCAGGGTTCAGAAACAATAGAAGGTCTTACACTTGACATGAAAATGCTAAGGGAAGAGGAGGAGGCAAAGACATTTGTTTATGTTAGACAGGTTTGTTTTTATAGGTTTTTCTGGAATTTGTTATAACATATTAAATAATATGAATAGCTTTAAATGGCATATGACATGCCCAAATATGACTTCAATTCTACTGACATCATTAAATGTTAAAGAGGGAGAAAACATGTAACTTACTAGGGGAGTGCATCCATTTCTAAAAAGGTATAATGTATGCTTACTCTCTTCATGCTAAATTTGCAGCCATCAGGCCTCTGGACAGATGCACTTGAACTGATGGATAACCTAAAATTGCTCCAGTTAAATTTTGTAGAACTCAATGGATCCTACGAGAACTTTTCAGTAGATTTAAGATGGCTTTGTTGGCTTGGGTTCCATTTAAGAACCATACCCTCTGATTTATTCATGGGAAACTTGGTGGCTGTTGATATGAGCTATAGCAACTTGGAAGTATTTGACCCACCAATGGTAAGAGACTTCCATGCAATATCTGCTTTCTTTGGCTTTTCCTTTTAACTTCTCAGTTTGTAATGGCCTTTATGTGGATAAATCTTGTTACTTTTGCAACAGGTTCTTCATTCATTGCAGATTCTGAATCTTAAAGACTCGCACAATCTATTCGAAATCCGCAACATTTACAAGATCCCTCTTCTTGAGACTTTGATTCTTTGGAACTGTAACAGTCTGGTTCATGTTTGTGAAACCATTGGAGACCTTAATCATCTCACACTGTTGAACATGACAGGGTGTCACAGCCTGTGCAAGAGGGAGAAAAATAATTTGTTAGAAGCTTCTACTTCTGGTAAAGAAGTTACCATACAACCTCCCTTTTCCTTCCCACAGTCATTAGAACGGTTATTCCTCAACGATTGCAAGCTTGAGTGTACTGATTATCTTCCCCTGAGTTTTGATGTTCAACCATTTTTGCAGTACTTGAATTTAAGCAATGGCTTATTTGAGTTCTTGCCTTATTATCACCATCTTATAAATCTTCGTGTCCTTGACTTGACTTTCTCCTCAAGACTTAAATGGCTTTTATGTCTTCCAAATACACTTGCAGAGTTGTACGTATATTCCTGTAAGTCACTGGAGAAAATAACTTTCCAATCACCTCGATTTACGTTGCAAGAATTTGGCTATAGTGGTTGCATTAATTTAGCTGAGATTGAAGGCTTTATCAAATTGGTACCAATAGCCAAACTAGATGAATCTGATTTGGGACACATGAAGTGGCTAAAAGAATATCAAAATCATGAGGTGCTCCTGGTTGGTGATGATGAGCTCACCTTAGGCAGAAGTTTGCATGTCCAGGTTTGTTGTTTCTCTCTCAATTACACATGCATCAGCACACACAAATACACATATTTTCACATGATATCAGAGCCAACTTCTACCACTCTAGGAACTCGACACCAGATGGATCTTTCGAAAAGTAATCTAATGTGGTTCCACATATTCTCACAAGTACACTGAAACGCCACTTGCAAACTAATCATATATGAATGACTGAACTTGCTTCTGTGGCACAGATGTTGTATGAATTCGATATAATGAGTACATCACTGCCGGACGTAGAGGATTCAAACATGATGCCTGAGTATATATCAGAATCACCATTTTTGTTCTTTGATGTGCCTTCGTGCTCCAACAACAAGAGGATCAAGGGATTAAATGTAACTTTCAGATATACATTATCAGGGGATGATGGGGCATGGTTTGCTAAAATCAGTACGGACAATGGTGTTGACTTGATGTACAACCCCAAAGTCTATGGTAAACCTGATTCTGGTGAAGTTGGTATATGGGTTAGCTATTGGCCAATCAGAAGTGCAATAGATGTTGGAGATAAAGTTAATGTGTCTATTGTTGTGCTGAGTGGATTGATGGTAAGACAATGTGGTGCAAGCCTTGTGTATGCTGATGACGAAGAAGAGCATGAAACCTTGGAAAAAAACACGGGCTGGGTAGAAACCCTTGGAGGGAATTTGTCTGGATTCCAACTAAGCACTGGAGCATACTATCTTTGTCGCCGTGATCTATTTGAGTTAATGGAGGTTGGGAGACTTACTCCACACTGGTTTAGGATTTTATTTGGCGATACCATCGACTATACAGGTATATCCCTCTTGTTTGGCTAATTCTTGGCGTTTGTAATTGAATTGTTGCTGCAAATAGAGAGTTCCTCCTTCCTCTTATTGCACATTGTTACAGAGGTTCAAGGATGGAGAAAGACTGGTCGGCCAAAGCGGTCGAATCCATCATATACAGAGTTGAAGACTGTTAGATGCATTATCCATGGTCCTGAACAGGTATATATATGTATATGCTCCGTAATATTTCTTTCTTAACGAATGAAATAATTGAGTTTTCTTAACCTGGCTATGTTGTATACCAAAAACAAACAGGAAGAAATTTACAAGATCGCAGAGATGTCAAAATCCTCTTTAGTAGACAAAAATGTCGACTTCACATCAAGCATACTTGGTGTCGGGGATATGATGAAATCTGGGACTATATCTGAAATTGGTAGTGCAACAAGAAAGGTAACTGTTTTTCTTAGAGAAAGTGACACAGAATTACTGAAATTTCACTTTGCAATTTGTTTTCCCCTGAACTGTTCTTGGTGTCTCATCTTGAAAACATAATCTTGTTCTTGTTTCTCCTATGATTTATTCAGGAAGAAAGTGAGAGTTACAATCTAGAGACAATAGGCATGTCTGATTCTGATGAGACTACAGAGTCTGCTTTAAAGGATGAATCTAAATCAGCAGTGATATATGAAGTTAGTGATGAGGCATCTCTTACAACGGTTGCTGGTTTGAAAGGCTTTAGTGTTTCTACGTATGTTCTTTTCGTTCCTATTAATATTTTTGTTCCTTTACTGATTTGATGATTAATAGTGTTAGTTTATGTGATTTGGTGAATTTTTGTGGGTAATCTTAGCAGCTATGATGTCTACCTAAGCTTCAAAGGTGAAGATACTCGTCATTCTTTTACAGATCATCTTTACGAGACGTTAGTGCAAGCAGGAATTCGTCCTTGTAAGGATGATGCAGATTTCAAAAGAGGTGAAGACGTGTGGGTGGGAATCAAGAGAGCCATCAGAGAATCTAAGGGCTCAATAGTCGTATTGTCCGAGAACTATGCAACTTCCACTTGGTGCCTTGAAGAGCTTTCCTTGATCCTTGAGCAGAGGAGGGAGTGTGATTATTTCGTTCTGCCGGTTTTTTATCATGTCAAACCTTCAGATGTTCGAAAGCAAACTAAAACATTCAATATAGAAGTCAAAACATCTACAAGGTGGACTCATGATAACGTCGAGAGGTGGAAGGCAGCTCTTACAGAGGTTGCTAATTTGGCTGGTCTAGTTCTTCCATTTGATACAAGGTATTTTCTCTTTTCCTACTTACATTTGATTCTTTACTTTAATAGATTTTAAGAGGGTTCAAACGAGAAAGGTAAAAGGTTTGAGAAGGAATGATTCATATGTGAATTATTGGTAAAGGATCTTTGTCGTTGACATATGCATCTTCAAAGAATTATTGATAGGTAAGCAAACATGCGTTCACATATTCATCTTCAAATGGATTTACCAATAATTCACATATAAATCATTGCTTCTTACCTTCTCAACCTTTTTGTATTCCATTTAGTAATTAAAATTTGACATGTATTAGAGGTACTATACATATGGAATGCTAATTATCAAATAGGCTTTCTATTTATGTTTATCAGAAGAACCCTTCAACCTTATATACTAAACTTACCATGTGTAGTTACAGGTCTGAAACAGAGTTTTTGAAGACAGTTGTTAAGACCATTCTCAAAGAAATAGATCGCAAATAGTTCACTTCTTCTCAATCGAAACAATAGGGATGGAGACTTGATATGAGGAGATCATCTCTTGGTTATATCAATCCAATCTCGACTATTTGATGAATTGGTGCATACTGCATGGGAGAAAATAGCAAGACAACGTTGGCCAAGTTAAAAAAGGATGCTTTATTGTTCTTGATGACATATTAGAATACAACGAGTTAGTCTCTTGGAACAAGTAATTGGTTAACCACAAAGATTGTGGCATAGTGGTTGAGGTCTTGGATGGATGTGATAGGAATACCACATCTGCCCACCACAGGCGTACACAACAATTATGGTCACTGAGTTTATCATGGTTGATTTCTTGCCGTCACAATTTGCCGGGATCACCCTTCCAAAAAAAAACAAAGAATTGGTTTAAGTTCTCATCTCATTGGACTTAACAATGCATATTGAAGTTATAAATGATGATGGATCATTAGAACATGTAAATCGTAATGTGTTTGGATCAATAATTCCGATGAAAGGTTTTAAGAAACTTGTTGCACGAGTATTGCAAAGGAAATCCAATGGCTCCTGATGTGTTTGGTTCATCTCTAGCTGATGCTAAGGGATATTGTGGGCTGAGAAAAACAATGAGTGTGTAACTTGGATAAAACTTGAGGTCGGATGAGAGCTCACTTTTCTCAAGTGATAATTTGGCCCAGATCTGTCTAGGTATCGCAAAATTCACTTGAGGATAATATCAAATATTCAGTCATAATTTTGGCAGAAATTGTTCCTTTTTAAACTAAGATAATCATAACCACTCCTATATTAATGCCAAGAATAACTCCCCATCAGATGGAAATGATTGTTGAAAATTATGAGGGACGGTTACAAATATGACCATTACAAATTAGTGGCAAATCATTAGCTAGATAGAGCTTAATCCAGCTTCAACAAGTTGAACACTATTGAACACATCAATGAAGCTAACACTAGTGAACCTTCAGCAACCTAAATATGATAGAAACATCAGCTAACTAGTGTACCATCACCTAGATAGAGCTGAACACAAAAGCTGATAATATTATGACGAAAAACACATGGCCCGTGAATTGTTTTCTGTTTCAGGCACAATCCGTGCTCTTTTGATGATCAAAAACGCCCAGCCCGTTCACTGCCCTCATCCACTTAGACCCTCGCCATACAAAGTTATCCAACCATCTCAGGTTCTAGCAATGTGCACTCTACACCTAATAACCGTGTTATAACTTAACCACTAACCACCTCATATTCCCCTGTGAATTCAAATACATAAAAATTAACGAATGATTTCATTAAAATCAACAACATCCGATAGCAATAGCACCCCCCATATAGGAAAAAAGTCAATTGAAGGTACTCAAAAAAAAGATATCCATTACCACATACGGGTTAACATAACCCGGTTAGAATAACAAATGGTACCCAGTAAGATAGAGTGCTAGATGTACGTGCATGCAAAGGGGATAAGTACACAAGTGTTTTATGCCAAAAAAAGGTAAATTAGGATGCGAGGACAAAGTAAATACAAACTCAATAAATGTTAAAAACTTACAAATCAGTTTCGCAACATATATGAAACAATGTTTCATATATGAAACATTCAGGATTGTTATGCGTGTGGAAATAAACACTAAAAATACATTTATGTATGAAACAATATGACTTATAATTTAAAACCAAACCCACTGAATGATTTTAATTGGTTTCCCAAGTTTATATTTGGTTATTGATCAAAAGTGAACATATGATTATTTATCAAACATCTAAAATACTTCTCAATAATATCAAAATGGAGGTCTTGTGAATCAAAATGGATGATATTACATTCAAGTCCAACAGCAAAATAGGTAATTTTGGATTACATTATTTCCTAAAACGAATCCGAAATCAATAAACTCTCGCTTTGCATGTATTTTCTTCTCAAACTACAAGAAACCAGTTTGATTAACAAGACCTCCATTTTGACGCACAAGGGTTGCAAGGGTGGCATATAGTGTCTAGACTTACGGTACACAAAATGATACTCTGACATGCAAGGGTCGCACACCAGGGTCGATGCAATGGTCGTATAATTCAATGCAGGACCAGTTTTGCCAATTTTCGAATCTTGAGTGGTTTTCCATTTTCTTGATATAAATTAGGTTGGAAATCGCCATTTGAGGGGGAGAAAAACCTAGGGACAATTTTGGATTATATGATTAGCTTGCAGGTGGTATGTTGACATGTTCGTGTATGGTGATGCATGTGTATTTAAGAGAGCAACAACAAACGTGGACATGCAAGCTTCTGCCTATGGTGACATCATCACCAACCAGGAGCACCTTATGATTTTGATACTCTTTTAGCCACTTCATGTGTCCTAAATCAGTTTCATCTGGTTTGGCTATTGGTACCAATTTAATAAAGCCTTCAATTTCATACAAACTAATACAACCTTCATAGCCAAACCCTGCAATGTGAATAGATGTGATTGGAAAGTTATCATCTCAAGTGACTCACATTAATATATATACAACTCTGCTAGTGTGTTTGGGAGACATGGAAGCAATTTAAGTCTTGAGCATAAACTCAATTCAAGGACCCGGAGATTTTTAAGATGATTATAGTAAGGCAGGGACTCAAATAGACTATTTCCTAAATTCAAGTACTAAAAGAACGGTTGAACACTGAAATGAATCAGTACACTCAATATTGCAGTCGTTGAGGAATAACTGTTGTAATGAATGAGAGAAGGGAAACGGAGCTTGTTCTATGACTCCACCAGAAATAGAAGCTTCTAACATAATTTTTTGCTCTCTTGTGTACAAGTTTTGACACCTTGTCATGTTCAACAGAGTGAGATTCTTAAGTTCTCCAATGGTTTCACGAACTTGAACCATTTTTGCAATACTTGAATTTAAGCAATGGGCTATTTGATATCCTGCCTCATTATGATTATCGTATAAATCTGGGTCCTTGACTTGAGTTTCTGCGAAAGAATTAAATGGCTTCTGTGTCTGCCAAGTACACTTATAGAGTTGTACACTTGTACGTATATCACTTCAAGTCTTGGAGAAAATAACTTTCGAATCACCCTGATTCACTTTGCAAGGGTTCGGCTATGGAGGTTGCATTAATTTGTCTAAAATTGAAGGTTTCATCAAATTAGTACCAATAGCCAAACTAGATGAAACTAATTTAGAAAATTTGAAGTGGTTAATAAAAGATCAAAATCATGACGTACCCCCGGTTGGTGATGATGAGCTCACCTTTGGCAGAAGTAGTTCACATGTCCAGGTTTGTTATTCATCTCTCAAATATGCATGCATCAGCACACAAACACATCAATATACCACCTGCAAATGTATACTATATGAATAACTCGACTTTGTTGTTTGTGTGACATAGATGTTGTACGAATTCAATATAATGAGCACATCTCTACCAGTCATAAAATACATTGTCTTTCTATGTATCAAAATCACCATCCAAGTCCTTTGATGTGCCTTCTTGTCCCAAGAATATGATGCTCAAGGGATTAAATGTAACTTTTAAATATACATTATTAGGTGATGATTGGACATGGTTTGTTAAAATAAATATAACCAATGGGGTTGACTCGATATACAACCCCAAAGTCTTTGGTAAACCAGGATCTTGTGAGAATTATATATGGTTAAGCTATTGGGCAATCGGAAGCTCAGAAGCACATTAGACATTGGAGATACAGTCAATGTGTCTAGTGCTGTGATGAGGGGATTGGAGGTACATGAATGTGGTGCAAGCCTTGTGTATACTGACAATAAAATGGCAGAGGTAACCTTGGAAAATAACATGGGATGGGTAGAAATTCTTGGAGGGGGTTTGTCTGGATTTCAACTAAGCACGGGAGCATACTATCTTTGTCGTCGTAATTTCTTTGAGTTAATGGAGGTTGGGAGACAGATTCCTTATTGGTTTAAGGTTTTAGTTGGTGATGCCATGACTATACAGGTTTGTCCCTCTCATCAAAGTTAATTGAATTAAATATAGAAAACTCCTCTTATCACAAATTGTTACAGAGGTTCGAGGATGGAGAGAGACTGGTCGACCTAATCTGTCGAATCCATCATATACAGACTTGAAGACTGTTAGATGTATCATCCATGGTCCTGAACAGGTTATCTATGTATATGCTTCGTAATATTTCTTTTTTTGGCATGAACCTGTTAGATGAATAAGAATATAAGATGCAGGGCCTTAAATATAATCGCCTATGAAGGGCCTACATATAATTCTCATTGCTCTCCATTCTTATAGAACTCAAGGGTTACGTAATTTATATATTTCTCAAATCCCCATTACCATTGCGTTTTGCAAATTTTCTTTCGCTTCCAAGTATCACATGAGTTCACAGAAGTGAAAAGATTAACTACACCGTTACAATCTAGTTTAATGTTTTCAATATTTGATGTTAATTTGGTTCTGATTATTTTTAACCTGGCCCTGTTGTATACCAAAAACAAACAGGAAGAAGTTTACAAGATCGCAGAGATGTCTAAATCATCTTTAGTAGAAAAAAGTATCGAATTCACATCAAGCACACTCAGGAGAGACGATAAACTATGGGACTACATCTGAAATTAGTGATGCAGCAACAAAGGTAATTGTTTTTTTAGAGAAAGTAGCAGAAAATTAATGAAATTTCACTTATTTTCCCCTTGACTGTTTTTAATGTCTCATCTTCAAAACATATATTCGCTATTGTTGGTTGCTCTTGTTATTTAATTATTCAGGAGAAAAGTCAGAGTTACAATCTAGAGACCATGGGCAAGTATAAAGCAGTTGTTTCTGATGAGACTACGGAGTCTACTACAATCCTACATGATGACAAATCGAAATCAGTGGTTTTTAGGTATGTTTTCTTGTTCCTTCTTATATCTAGTGATTTGATGATTAACAATGTTAATTTGTATGACTGGGTAAATTTTTGTGGATAATCTTGGCAGCTATGATGTCTACCTAAGCTTCAGAAGCGAATATACTCGTTTTCCTTTTATTAATCATTTTCTTGAGAAATTAAAGCAAGCAGGAATTCATCCTATTAGGGCTGTTATAGATTCAAACAGAGATGGAATAGTGATGTCAAGATCCAAGGGAGTAATCAAAGAATCTAAGGGTTCAATAGTTGTATTCTCCGAGGCCTATGCAACTTCTGGTTCATGACTTGAAGAGCTTTCATTGATTCTTGAGCAAAGGAGAGAGTGCGGTCATTTCATTCGTTATTCCAGTTTTCTGTAATGTCGATCCCTCAGATGTTAGGATGCAAAATAAAACTTTCCAGATAGAATTCCAAACTTCTACAAGTACAAGGGGGACGTATGATAACATGTACCTATGGAAGGCAGCTCTTACGGAAGTTACTGATTTGAGCTATCTAGTTTATCCTGGGTATGTTTTTCTTCTTCTTACTTGTATTTTATTGTTTACTAAGATACATATTACTTGCGGCTAGTAGGGATTGTGCCTGCCAAAGAGCAATGATATTGATGAGTGTTCATTAATTATAACAAAGTTCTTAATTAAAAATAGACGAAATAATGTAGTAAATATGATTTGGAATGTTGATCATTGAATACGATTATGATTTAATTGTATCAAATAATCCTTCAGTTTTGGACACAAACTTACCTTGTGCTGTTACAGGCCTGACATAACGCGTGAGGAGTTTTTGAAGACAGTTGTTGAGACCATTCGCAATGAAATAGATCGCAAATAGTGTATTTTCACCCGATCTGACTAACAGGGATGGAGATTTGATATGAGGAGATCACTTCCTGGTTGTATTGGATCAATCCAATCTCGAATATTTAGTCGGATGTCCAAAGCCAAAATAACAAGATATCAAGCTGTATGCAAAGATAAACATAACTTTACACTTCTTAAATGAACAATTACATGCATTTTATTTTGAATGATGTCTTCAAGGTCCTAGCTTAACTTAGCTTAGCTCAGACACTTCAAAAAGATAGACCAACAAATAAATAAATAAACCAACGAATTAGAAAATACTACTCTATCAAAATAGTCTTGCAGAGCGGAAACATCACCATATAGCAAACATTACTCGATCCCTCATAATTTCAAACACTCCTCTACACTTCTGGATTGATGTTCTCACCGCCATTTATTTAATAAATATTCTCCCAACCCGATTCTTAATTGCTCCACTCCCCATTTTCGTCCCTAAGGTACCCATGCTCTAAGGACTCTATCTTACAGCCTCTTAAGGATAGAGTTTTCATTTTGGATTATCCTAATATGAGAATTCGTGATACCCAAGGCTAATAAGGGACAAATTATTGTATTCGGAAAGCGACCTTTTGTGATCAAAGCGCTTATCCGGTCCACATATCGTCTCCAGTTCCTAGTATCTAACAGTTCCATGGAGTGGGGTGGAACACATCTATTCCACTATGTTCCTGTCTGTTCCACATAAAAGTAATGCCAAACATAGAACGGTGATCCCTTACAGTTTTGTCATGTCCAGTATACCAAACGCACCCTTAAGCAACAAACTTGTTCATATCCGTTGGCCAAGTTTGAGGGGGGATGTAAAAGAGAAAGAATCTTCTGATTTTATCGTCTTGATTATGTAACCGTAACAGCAGATTGATAGGATCAGTTCCTCATTTTATTGTATTTATTATGTAATCACAGCAGCAGATTGACAGATCAGTTTGCTATTGTCTAGGAGAATCTTTATCTTGTAATTATGTAGTTTCTAGAAATAGGGCAATCCCTGATCCTTATATATTGCATCATTTGCAATACAATTGAATATATGAAGTATATTTTCAACAGAAGAGATAGGTTGTAGTATGCAAAGATAGGATTGAACTCCCAAACTACTAGAAGAGTTCAACCCAAACAAAACCATGAAACTGAATTCGTTTTCCAAACAGATCGGGATCTTCCAACAAAAGTAAACACATCATATATTATAGTAAGCAAAAACCAGAAATTAGAAGTACAATCCAATAAAATCACTCCCAAATAAAAAAATCGATATAGGGGAGAGATTAAATGAAGCTGGTATAAAATTAAAAAGAACAGCAGGGAAAAACCACATGGAGAGATGGGAACCCACTGCAGGTCATGGACTGCACATGGTCTGAGAAGCGATGATGAGAATTGATCAGAGACAACAAAATCCAGGAAGCCATAAGATTCGTTGCCTGAAAAGCGACCAGAGACAACTGGAAATTAGAAGTACCAACGGTGATGATGATAGATGAAGGGTTTAATTAAGAGAAAAGTGTGAAGGGTTTAATTAAGAGAAAAGTGTGAGCTAAGTTTCTTTTCAGAAGTCTTCAGACATTTTATACCAGAACATTCTGCAACCACGAAAAAAAAATTCACTTAATTCACTTATGTCTAACTAAAGCAGATATAAGTGTGGAATTCAACACTTCATTGGGAAAACACACTACCCATGGGCGATGTACTTTTAAACATCTTAAGGAGCCTCAGCCCTCAAGGGTGCTCTTGAAAGGGGTCTCTTTGACACTAATCAAGGGCACACCTAAGTTTCTGGATGTCATGTCCTTTAGTCGAAGATCCACCATATGATGTTGCATATTTTATTCAGTAGAAATTTGATATCTAGGAAAAGCAAGAAGCAACATGGTAACCACATTGTGAAACCCTTTGTTCAAGGAATCGATATTAGCTTCATTTTCACATATATAGCTTGAAACAATGGACACAATACTACCAACTATTGATACCAGCAAAAAGGAGGTCTACTTGTAAGATTGATAGGATGTCTTTCATGAAACATACTGAATTTTGAGAAGAAAGTAAGACCATTGCCTTCCCTAGTGAAGCACAATTACATGAAGCATATGTTATGATTTTGTGCTACCAAAAACATCCTATGCGACTACGGTATGCAACCAAAGGTCGCTTGAGGCAATCTATATACCCTCTTCATTGCAGCTTTGTAACATTTTTGGTGACATGAGATGCATGTGTGCGACCCAGGCTATACGAGGTAACGAAGTCGCACACAAGTCCTATGGCTATGGTACAGGTTCCCAGACTAGCCACATCGCACAGCCAAGTCGTGTGGAGGATTTTCTTAGCAGGCGAGCAGCCTACTTGAAGTGGAGGTCGAATAGACCTCCAAACGCCTTTTAAACGGGGTTTTGGCCCCCATCTTGTAGCTTCTTTTTGTTCATATTCTTTTGTCTTCTCACTTCTAGAGAAAATCTAGACGAGCTTAAGTGATTAGGGTTTTATCTCTGGATTGGATGATAAAACTAGAGCCGATCATTTGCAGGCTACCAGGCCCGCCTAACCTATTTTGATCATCAAATCTCACACTAAGTGCCTTGTAACTCTGATTTGCTTAATACAAGTGATCTCTCTCTCCCCTCCCCTGTGGATACCGTGGTAGCAAAACCACGTAAATCTTCGTTTTCCATGTCGTTACTACTTTTGCTTATATTGGTTTATATTGCTTGGTTCTTGCTTGTGGTTTCTATATTGTGCTTAGATTGTCATCTACTTGTTGCTAGACCCATAATAATATGCATTTGTTGTTTGTAGTTGAACTTGCACTTGGATCTTGGTTTGTTAGGACCTACGGGATCATTTGTGGTTTGTTTTGGTGAGTTTGCAACCCTTACAACTTAAACTTTGTTCCGCCTTATTTATGAGTTGAGAGTTGGTAAATGTAACACACCCGTCCCGCGTAGCTAAAGACAGATGATGTCACAATTGGTTTTAAAAAACTACAATACACGCATTATATAAAACAGAGCAACTAGCATAATTTACCAAAAGATAATTACATAACCATTAACGGAGATAGCGTGTCTCAAATTACAATTATATATACATTAGTCATCAAAAAGTTTAACAAAAGTATGTCATAGGGGGTTATCTTTAGTATTGTCATCTTTGTAGCTCTCATCCCAAAATTCTTGCTAAGTCATGTACTTACCAAGGACAAGAAAATCTCGGTTGGGCTCAATGAACGGATAATAATAACTAAACAATGAATATGAGATAACAAGTACAAAAGAAATACATAACATTAGGTGACAATCCAAAAGAAAGTCAAACTTCCTCGAAGGCATGTCAAGGGTCCGAAGACTAAACAACATCTCGAGGACACGTTCCCAAAGAATGATCCATCCGTTCGGACATGAGTGAGGAAAGGGGTGCGAGCATGACACAACAATCCTCTCCGTGGATTTAACCATAGCCACAATTTATTATCTGATAACGGTTCATATGATCGATCCATACGCCCTCTAGTTAACCGGTATCTATTCAAGTCCACTTTTTAAGGAGTATGTATAAGTAAGACCGACATGATAGTTTTAGCCACCATGGAAGCATCTCAATACTGGTGCCCCCAATATTAAATCTATAGTAAAATAGTTCACAACCGATGCGATCTAACAAGTCAAGTGATCAAAGGGATCCATGTTCCAAATAAGAATGTACATCATATTTCGAAAGAAAGCAGAAACTCAATAGCATTTGATAAGCACAACGATAATTTGGAACCAATGTATTCGGAATTTATCATAGGTTATTCGGATTAGAAAACCTTATACAAATGGCTATCCCCGTGTCAAGTGACGTAGAATATCCGTACCTTAACCAATTTTGATAATTAACGCCGGATCAAAAATAATTCATGCTGAAGTCTGACTTGTACGTGTCCCTAACAAATGCATAAAAATGTTATTATTTGCAAGACATAAAACCATAACATAATTCTTCTAATAAAGTTACTTAGGTCTTAATGAACTTAAACAACATAGACATCAAGAAGTACAGTCAGATATGAATTGAGAACTTCAACGTAACACTTAGCCTTATGCACTTTCGTTCCAACAACTTTTGTCCCTCTTTCTTTTGAGCATTTTCACCCTACTTAGAGGCCAATCCAAATTATATTATCTAAATGAAAGTTGTAGCATGGTAACATGTGAGTCTATTAGTTTTGAAATCATCTTATTTTGATCATCCATCTATTTTATATGAATTTTACAAAACAGCAGCTATGATTCTCGTGTACACAGTGAACAGCCCTAAAAACACACTGTTTTGAGTCATTTAGAGCCACAATTGGGTTTTAGATCCTTCATAACAGTTGTGGTATATAGTAAGGGTTTCTACCTACAAAATGTGTGTTTATTCCGACTTATGGTTTATGAGTTATGCACTGTTAAACTACTAGACTTGAAGTTGTCCGTAATTCCGATTTCCATATTTTTCCCAACTCACTTTTAGTATCCAAACTTCAATGATTTGCAACACTTAAATGCTCCAAACATATCTTAACATACTAAACATTAAAACAAAGTTCAATGGTCATTATCCTAAACTTAATCATGCAATTTTGTTCTCTTAGGCATTTAATCGAACATTTAGTGTGCGATTTAACTTATACACACACCTGAATTATATTGAATCCATAATTTACCCTTTTTCTTTCTACATCAATTTTAACTAATACAATCATTCCAAAATATGTATTTAACCATAAATTGTAAATACTAATTCATATATAAATCATATACACAGTTATAAATCAACCTCAAAATTATCCTAACATAGAAACCCTAACAAAAACAAAAGAAATTTATACCTTTAGGGAGAGTTCGAATAGTGGATTCCGAATATATGATTATTTCTTCGATTCCCTTAGTAAATTGAGAGAATTTGTAGAGAAAATGAGAGTTTAGAAAGAGAGAGAATAGGATGATGAATGCAATTTACTCTTATGATATTTCTCTTTTTTTTCTTTTTTTTATACATACTAGAAGGGTACTCGCGCAATGCAGTGAAATACATCTTGATTTTAATATTTTATTTTTTTCTTTATCTCAGTCGATGTTATAATATGGTTTTATGTGATTTTGAGAAAACGATGATGTTTTTATTTTTGAATAAAATATAAGTTTGAAAATATCATAAAAATTTGACAAAAATATATCGATATTAGTATCAAATTAACTAATTAAAATTCCTCATTTTTTTGTGTAATTTTTTAATTCATTTTTTTATAATTTAATTTAGATACAATAACAAAGTAATTTATATTGGGTTTAATAATATAATTTTCTTATAAAGATAATAATTATTTATTTTATTAGAACTCGATAATTATTCTAATTATATTTTAGATTTTTTTTATTTTAAAATGAGATGTCTATTTGATTATGTTTATCCGCAGTTAGTTATACTAATTCAAACATTGAGCTTTAATAAATTGTAGTTATGCATAATTTACTTGTAATCTTGAATTTTAAGTAATATGCATTAATATACAGTACTTTATACATAACAAAAATATATTGATGTTCGTATCAAATTAACTATTTAAAATTCCTCATTTTTTGTGTAATTTTTTAATTCA
>NW_020200633.1:115993-134821 GCF_001531365.2 Cynara cardunculus var. scolymus
CCTGTATTTGATTGTGTTTATCTGCAGTTAGTTACACGAATTCAGATATGAGATGAAATCGGATAGGGATGAAATCGTTTAGGGATGAACGAGTTTAAGAGTTTTTAAGAGTTTTAAGAGTTTTTAAGAGTTTTAAGAGTTTTTAAGAGTTTTAGCCAAATACTTTATAATATAGTATAGATAATTATTAAGAGTTTAGGAGTTTGGCGGTTTTAACCCCTTAATAATTACTCATTTTATTTGAATACGGTACAATTCGGATAAGCAGAGAGTACAAACACGTTATGCACAATTCTACGAAAAATTCACTTAACCTAATCTGTACGAGTTAACGGAACATGGGTGTTATAGTAAATTTCCTATATGGGGAACGTTTACCGTCCTTGTTGTATAATAAGCTTGATGTTGAATTTACCTTGCTTGGAGTAACATAATAAATCTGATCACAGATCTCAATTTCTTCCACCGTTGCTTTGCAGTACGCTTCATAACCAAACCAGGATCAAAATCATTTCCCATGCCCACATACGCTAGATTGTAATAATCTTCAGCATACATGTCCATAGCCCACATATCTAGTTCAGGCAGTTCCACATCCCCTTGTTGGAAACTCCCAGATGCTTTACGCATGTCCATATTTTCTAGATTGTAACTCTCACTTTTTTCCTGTACAAATCACAAAATAACCAATAGAAAGATTACATTTTCTACATTAAACGTCAAGAGCAATCAAGTTAAGGGAAAACAAGTTTTATAAGTGAAAGTTCGTTGAATTTCTGTCAAACAAATCTGTGTGCAAGGAGAAGAAACAAATGAGAAAACATATCGTGCTTTATTGTTTTCCAAAATGGGTTCTTGTAGTTTGTGAAGAATAAATATTGAATGTGAAAGTTTATTCATTTTCGATGTCATTTTTTCTGTAAAAAGTATTATTAATTTCTCTGTTTTTCTTTCCTATGTTACATTATGAGCATCCATTTATAGTTTTATAAGGACATTAGCTTTGTTTTAAACTTTTAACGATAATATCTCATAAAGTTGATTGCCACAATACTAATGGCATTGGATGGAAGGGCTAGGTTTCAGTGAGAATGAGAGTTATGGCGAGAAGGGTAAGATGGATCTCCACCCTTGGATCATTCCTAATTAAAGAGTTCCACTAATGAGAAGCATCGGATCAATTCCTCCCTTCTAAAGCGTAATTCATGGGTTGGTTTGAGATTAAAAGTGATCAAGGGTCTAAATCCCTTCTTATAATTCTCACTTTAACCCCTATTCTCACACGATCCTTGTCTTGGAGGAATAACTAACATAAGGGAAAAGTCAATTAAACTTTCATTTAGAAGTTCAAGATGAAAGTCAGATTCCAAAGCAATGTTTCACAGTTTTTCAACCAATTGTTTTAGAATGAGAATAGAATTGTTCATGCTTTTCTTATGCCTTTTTGTGATTTGTGGAAAGAGCCATAATTATATGTGAGGAATGATCAGATTTCTTTCTATTATCCACCAATCTTAAGGTCGAATTACGTTTGCTGGATATGTAATAACCATTGCTAAAATCATTGGAAAAGGAAACATATTTTTATGTGAGGGACCTTTCGGCTCAAGAGAAGAGAAAAGAGGATGGTGATGTGTTGAAAAACTTAATTTGGTAAGTTTTTTAGGATGTACAACTCACCAAGCACTTGGTACAAGTGATGGATGCACAATAATTACAATTAATATGAGCCACGTATTAATTGTTTGAGTTGTCGTCACTTTTCCTTTTTCATGGAAAGGATTATGCATGGTGATGTTATGTATGTATGGTACATACCATACATGGTACCACCTACATAAAGAAAGCTGCCACCACCACCCCTACTTTGCTGCCAACTTACTACTTGCATATGGAAAGGAACCATCGATTTGTAGGCTATATAAAGCCATGCTCATGCATTAGTAAATCAGTGAGAAGTAAGAAAAAGGCACTTGTTCTTTTGGGTTTTTCCTCCTTGTCGCCTTCCTCTTGTAAACTATAGACTTGGGATCATATGAGACAAGGTTGTTTCCGTGAGACACAATTTTTACACTTGAAAATTCACAACATAACACACTGGGGAGGTAACCTCCACAGTGTTTTTGCTGTGAAGATTCGGCTTCTTTTTACCTTCACAACATTTTATTGTGAAGTTTCAAAGTGTAAAAATCATGTCTCACGGCAACAGCCTTGTCTCACGTGAGCTTAACCCTATATATATATATATATATAGAGGAGGTTTACTTTGCAAACCATGTTATTTGTACAAACCATGCAAACCTCATTCAACCGATCATAATTTTTCATTTTGTTCATTTTTTGTAATTATGAGAAGTTGATTAATCATTTTTATTGTAGAGGGTGTTAATCATGGATATTATATCTTCATTATATTAATTTTAGAGAAATACATGAAACGGTTTCATTAAAATTTCATATTATATGAAACAATTTCATAACCATATATGAAACAACTTCATCAAAAAAAAAGTATTATGTGAAACAATTTCATAAGATTAATCAATTTCATGAAAAATCTCATAAGATTAAACAATGAAATCGACGGATGAAGGTGGTTTGCACGGTTTGTACAAATATGGATGGTTTGCATTTGATCGCTCCTATATATATATATATATGGTTTAGTTCGGTTTCTCCCAATTAGATTGGTTTCCATCTTGGGTAACTTTGTTTTTGGGGATACATTGGGTAGCTAATTCGTTGATTCAAGGATCTCATAAACACATAATTTCTCCCGGTTGGTAATATATCGAGCTCTCTCTCTCTCTTGTTGGACATACACTATCATACCGATAGTGGAACCACGTTAAATTCTCGTGTTGCTATTTTTGATGAACTTGTCATTTATGTAGATTCTAACATATTGTTATTATTGATATTTGGGATTGTTTATTTTCGATAGAGTCATTGTGCAACATCTAGATCATTGTTATCCACATTTCTTGTCGGGTTTGTTGTCCACTTGGATTTCTATTTTGAAGGTACCTTAGAAATAAACTTGCTAGCTTTGTTATTGTGACACCTTACCTAACATGATGTTAGAAATCACCTGCTAGCTTTATTATCGTGACACACCTTACCTAACATGATGTGCCGCTAAATTGGATCTGAAAACTTTTAGAGTTTGGAATCCACCAAGAATCACTGAAACGATTTTGTTTCCATTGAAACGGTTTGAATGCTCCATAGATAAAAAATGAATGAGGAAGCTGGGGAGTTGGGGTGTCGGGATTTGTTTAAAGCATAATATGGTTGTAAGCATAAAGGGGTGTTTGGTTCGCAGAATGTTTTTTGGATGAAATCTCTTAAAAGAAATTTGACTTTGAAAGAACTGGAACGAATTTTTACCACACGTTTGGCTGGCATGAATTGGAATGAAATTTGTTAAAGGATTTGGTACTCTCTCTCTGGTTTAGGTCAAGAGGAGAGGGACAGTGGTCTCTGTTGGAGAGAACGACCGGAGAGGAAGTAGGTGGGCTACGTGATGATGGCGTCGAATGGCAGTGGATGACAGTGGTTAGCGGTGGTGTCGAATGACGGTGGTAAGTGATTATACTTTAGATTCTTCATTTGGGTCCAGGTAGATCAAGTAAGAAAGATGGGGACACTTTTGTCTCTTTTGAGAAAATGGGATGGAATGAAATTGAATTCCATCTCACTTGTGATGGAATGATCAAATCCATGAACGGTGGAATGTCTAGATCCAATTCCATTCCCATTTAAACCCAACGTCGGAAAGAAATTTGGTCAATAGAATTGATCATTCCAATTCCTTCCTATTCCGTCCGGATCCTACGAACCAAACGCCCTAAAGGGAGAAACATGAAGACTAGTGGGAACGAGAAAGACGAATCGGAGGTTAGGGACTCGACAGCAAATTTGAAGCAAGCAAGTGGTTCATAACAGATGTAGTGAGAGAAAGAAGAAGATTGAATGAAGAACCGATTCTCTTCTCTTGAATAGATCAACAATCAAATGGAAACACTAATAGACCATCAATAGGAAATCATCAGTTGACGACCTCGTCAGTGATAAACCATCGGTTGATAACGCATCAGTAGCAAAAGCATCATCTGAAGACTCATCACTTGATGACGCTGTTAGTGGCAAACCATGAACTTATGTACCCATCAGCATCGGCTGAAGACTCATCAATTGATGATCCCGCCAGTGGCAAACCATTGCACCAGCTCGTAACACATCAGTGTCAAATCATCAGTTGATTTCTATTAGCTAGTCACTCATTAGAGCTAAACCCATTAGAGTAAAACCTTTTTTCAAAAAAGACTCATCATATGAAACATCAACTCCGAAGGTACTATCATCAATGTTCACGAACACTGATGGCCAACCACTTATGCACCATATGACCAAAATTACGACCCATGCACTACCTTCCGACCAAAACACACGGCCCGTGCCCTTCCCTCTGCCACTTAGACCCCTGCCATACAAAACCATCCAAAGATCCCGGGTTGTAGTTAGCTTGCACGAGTGTGCACTCCACACCTTCTAGCCCGTGTTATAGCTTAGCCACCAACCCCATTACTCTCTTATGAATTCAACTACACAAAATGACATGATCATTTCACTAAAATCACCAACAATTGAAAGGGATCACTCCATATCACCAAGATCAAAGATCTCTAAAATAAATGGGAATCCAGCAAATAAAGATAACTACATTCATTTTCATATAATTCATCAACTGCCTCTACAATTCAGGAATCTCCAATATAAATAGGAGAAATGGACAACAAACCCAAGAGAAAATAAAAACAAAGGCAGACAAATAAGGATTTGTCCCACTAGTACAAAAATTGCAGCCAATAACAAAAAAGGACGATCTGCTACAGCAGGGACTACTTTACACCTTTTTAGGAAAAGTTGATCTTGTCTCCTCTAAAAATAGTATTGCAATTTGAGGCATGACTGGGACCAAGGAATCATACTATTGAGCCACCAGGAGATGGGCAATGGAGGCCTCAAATAGTAGATTACAATGCCAGAAAGCTGTCAAAGAATCGGACGCTGATGGCTGCCCGCTAACACTGGGGGCTGCCTGTTGAAGCTGAGGTTTATGGTCAAAGGTTGCCACTAAAGGCTGATTTTTTATGTTGAGCAGCTGATGATTCACTTAAAAAGGGCTTCTTAACATGATATTAAGACTACTAGAGTCACACACATAAATTGCACACATGTGAGACCTGGTTATCAAAAGCACTTAAGATATGATTGGCCTTAAGCCAGCTGCTGCATCAAGGTGAATCTATTGTTGAAATTTGGATTACCTTGCAGCTCCTTGAAGTGTTATATGGCTCGTAGGAGAACCATTGCTCGATTTTTCTTGATTCTTGTTTAAGTGTTCACTACCCCACGATATAAGATAAAGTAGATTCCGACGTATCTGACACGTAACATTCCATATATTTTGCCTCGTTTCCGAGTAAATTCGGCATTGTTTTGACGGTTAATTAGAAGTATTGTAAAGGAATCAATTTATCAACGGATTCGAGGGAATCCGAGCAATTGAGCTTATTCTAAAGGGTCTCGAAGTAGTTGGCAAATTGGGAATTGACGAGGAGCTTTTAAAATTAAATCCAGCTAAATATTGCACCTAAAGAGTTGCTAAAAGGAGCAAAAACACAGTGAGACACGCGACCCTTCCATGCCACTCAAGTCGCGGCCTCAAAAGGACAAGCGCGACCCTGTACATGACCTAAGTCATGTGGCTCAGGCTGGTGTGTCGTGATTTAAATCCTGCAGCTAGGATTATCAAGGGGAGGCGGCAACCATACGAAGAGGACAACTCCATGGTGCGATTTTAGGCTATTTTGAAGAGGCAAAATACTCGAGAAACATAGAATTGGAATTATGAAGCTGAAATAAATCATTGTTCATTGGGATCCATTGACGAGGGAGTTTTACTTTAAATTATATTTGATTGAGTAACCATGTCTTTTCCTTGTAATTCTTCATCTTTATTCTTGTGTGTTTCCACCCCCTACAGGAGCTAAACATTTGCATGTTGGGGTTGGATGAATGCTGGATTTTGAAGCATATCTGCATATGATTGGTTAAGGTTGTAATTTTATTCAATTAAGTTAACTGATGAAGTTCATAATTCTTCTGTTTAATGCTTATGTTTGCCGGTTTAACTTGCATTTGCTCAATTGGTTGTAATCATGGTTCTAAATAAACATTTACGAAACGCGCCTCAAGCCGTAGCGCTGGAAAAACGTTTGCGAGGCGTTGCCAGCAAGACGTGCACCCCCGGTGATTGAGGCGGTGAGGAGAGGCAGACCACCAAGAAGAAGTGAGGAGAGACTTGAGGGAGGAGAGAAAGCATGGGTAAGAAAGAAGATGTGTGTATGTGGCGGCTGAGTAAATTGGATTGTGTTTTCTGTTAAATCGTCATGTTCTTTATTTGTTTTCCTTGCATTTACGTTGTTGGTAACCCATGATTGTGCATTGTTATTTGCTTGGGACATTTAAACACTATTGGGATCCGATTATATATCGTAATGTTGGTGGGTTTCACTTGCACACGTTGATTTGCATTGTTTGGGACCTTGTCTGCATCAGTTTGTGGAGATATATCCCCAACAATAACAATGGGCATATCACTACCAGCTATTGGATAGAAGAACTAGCAAAAAGGTCTACTTGTAAGATTGATGGGATGTCTTTTATGAGCCATTTTAAATTTTGAAGAGAAAGTAACACCATTACCTTCATTAGTGAAGCACATAGCATAAACTTTGTTCCACCTTAAGGGAGAGAAGAGATCTCAACCTTTAGATAGGACTTTCTAATGGCTAAGATCTTAACGAAAAAATGTGTAAATATAGGGACAGTTGAATTACCCATTTTTTTCAAATTAAATTATCTAAAATATAGTCACTGTTTATTTAAATATATTATACCAAAAAATTAAGAATTTCATTATCTTTAATTTAAGATCCATGATGACATATTTTTTAAGATTTAGATAGGAATTTTAAACTAATTCAGAATCTTGATTATAAGTTGTAGATTGATTCAAGTACAAATTATAATTACAATTTGCATGTGAATCTATGTTAGGATTCACATGTGAATCTATGTTAGGATTCACATGTGAATCTATGGATCTTAAACTGATTCAGAACCTCGATATAAGTTTTAAATTAATTCACGTACAAGTTATGATTAAGATTCACATATGAATATGTGTTACGATTCACATGTTCACATATGAACCAATATACACCTAAACATTATCGTCTAATAATGAGGTTTCTTGGATCTTCTGCATTTGGTTACATTTCAGTGAAGAACTTTGATGTTTGTGTTCACATATCAGATTTAGGCAAATGAGATTTAACTCGATCTGTAGATCGTATAATCGCTAATGATATCAAGGTGGGAAATTGGATAAAAAATCGATGATTATCGATATGCAAAAAATGTTACAGAAAAAATAGGAAGATAATATTTGATTATTTTAATACTTATCTTAATTAGTGAAAAAATATTTGGAAATAGAAATTTTAAACTAGTGGTTGAGATTGCTTCTCTCATTCTTAAAATTTTGAGGCTTCTCATTTGAACCACATACATATATGAGTTTAAGAGAGTATGCAAATATCCTATATAGAGAATGTTTATGCTCCTTTCTATACTAATAAGCTTAATGTTAAATTTACCTTTTTCCAGCCCCGGTTTGCATTAGCCTGCTTATCAGCAGCAAATGCTTTAGACTTGCCCATAGTCTCAGGAATGTAACTCCCAGATGCTTTAGACATGCCCATAGTCTCTGGATTGTAAATTTCCCTTTTTATCTGAATAAATCACAAGAGGAACAATAGCAACAAGCTTTAAAGAGATAGTTTATTGATTTTCTGTCATTTTCTCTAGAAACAAATCTACCTAGCATTCCGTAAGCAAATTGTTATGAACTAATCAATTGCAGGGAATATATGGGTTGCTATATTGATAATTGAAGAAGAAGGAGATGGGAAACAGAATACAGAAAGGTGATGGGATAAAGGATCAATGAGAACTAACAATAATGCCTGCTCATGTCCATTCAATAATTACTTTAAATAACAATCCCTAACAGAATTGGTTACGTCATGATGTGGTCCACAAACTTCTTGGGTTGCCTCTTGATCCTTGTACTTCTTCTAATTTGTGCTGGATCTGGATTTGGGCTGTCATCAGCATGCTGACCCAATGGATCCATAACAATACCCTCCCCATTAACATTCACCTTGTCCTCAAGGNGAGGAAGGTTTACCAGAAATCGTGTGACCAGAAGGTGCATCCGATGGTAGCCCTTTTGGAGTGGGTAATAAGGGTTTGGATGAACCCAAGGAAACCCGACCCACACCACGTTCGAAAAGGATCCGTTGCTCATGTAAATGGGCTTTATCCATAGCGTCTTCCAAGGTACTGGGCTGATGACAAATAACGGATTGCTTAATATCCGATCGGAGCCCCGAAATCCAGCAACTGATGAGAAATCCCAACGGCAAGGGCATGGTTCGGTTGGAGATTGCCTCAAAACGAGCACGATAATCGGCCACCGTGGAGGTCTGTTGCAATTTCGCAAGCAAACCCTCTGGTTCCTCCAAATCTGTGGATCGAAAACGTTTGGCGAGAGCGGTGGTGAAAGCATCCCACGTAGTGAGTTGTTTGTGGCGGTGAAGCCAATCAAACTAGTCGGCGGCCGTTTCATCCAGATAGAAGGATGCGATGGTCAACCTATCCTTCTCCTCAATGGAATAGAAATCAAAATAGCGGGAAGCCTGTGCAATCCAACGGATTGGATTGTCACCGTTGAAGCGTGCGAGATAAACCGGAGCTGGTTTATGCCGACCAAGGACGCCAGATCCGCCCTCGTTATATCCAGGGTTCTTCGAATCATCGGCAGAACGGAGGAGCAATTCGTTCATTGTTTTCTGCAAGGAATCGATGGCAGAAACAACACCATCGAGATGTTTCTGCATAGAGACCTGAGCTTCCTGAACCGTTTTCACAGAATCTTCYAACACCCGAGTTCGAGTRCCTTCTGCCATCTAAGCAGAGGGTCAATGAAAGCACCAATTTGTTATGAACTAATCAATTGCAGGGAATATATGGGTTGCTATATTGATAATTGAAGAAGAARGAGATGGGAAACAGAATACAGAAAGGTGATGGGATAAAGGATCAATGAGAACTAACAATAATGCCTGCTCATGTCCATTCAATAATTACTTTAAATAACAATCCCTAACAGAATTGGTTACGTCATGATGTGGTCCACAAACTTCTTGGGTTGCCTCTTGATCCTTGTACTTCTTCTAATTTGTGCTGGATCTGGATTTGGGCTGTCATCAGCATGCTGACCCAATGGATCCATAACACAAATTGGAGCGAAAAGTAACAAATGAAAATCACATCAATTCAACTGGTCTATTGCGTTCTAACATTGGTTCTTGTAGTTTTGTGAAGAATAAACATTGCTAAGTGAAAGCTCACAAGTTTTCTATGGATGTCACTCTGCAGAAAAAATGATTAATTTCTTAGTTTTTCTTTCCTACATTACGTTATGAGCCTCGATAGTTTTAGAAGGATATTAGCTTTGTTTTAATGATAATATCTTATAAAGCTGATGGCCTAAACATTAATGGCATTGGATGGAATAACTAACTGAAGGGAAAAGTATGGTCGAGCTCAATTAAATGCCTTGTGTAGACCATTTAGAGTTTCAAGATGACGGTCGAATTTGAAAGCAATGTTCCACAGTGTTCAAATGCCTGTGATGGTGAATGTTCCCTTAGTCATAGATCCACTGCATGATCTTTTGTCATTTTTGGTAGAAATTTAATATCTTGGAAAAGCAAGAACTGGATATAGTTTCGTTATCCAGTGCAGAACATGAATATTGAGCAACTCAGACAATATGTGAACTAACATGAGTTTGGGATCTCGCCCAAGAACTGGTATTTTATCGGCGGATTGATGGAAATGTACTTACAGAGCTAGAAACTTTTGGTATTGTTGGGTATGCAGTGTCATATTTCCTTTTCTCCCCAAGCGTGGTTGATCTGTACTCTACAGGTTTATCGACAAAAGATGACTCGGACATCTCTGGCATCTTTTTCTCCTGCTTCTTTTTACAAACACCAAAGCCAGGTTAGCATAAGTCAATTATTACCCTACTAAAACTAAATCAAAGTCCCAAAACCGTGGACTAGAGTATAATGCTTTAGTTTATTTTCTCACTTGTATGAGTTTATGTAATATTAAAATAAGAACATTTCTATCCAAGCTAAAGTATCATATGGGAAATGCAATGAGAATCAGGGATTTCATATAATTTGTATTTGAATCATATGGTAAGCCCCTTCAGTTTTTAACAGTGGAGACCATTGAGAATTGTTATGAAGTATCAAACCAAATACAAAGGTCCTATTCATCTTATACCAGGCAGGCTACAAGAATTTTACAATTAGAGTCCCTTCAACTTATCCATGTAATAAGGGTGTGTAGTTTCCTTACATTGGCTATGTTTTCTTATACCTACTTCTATATGTTATGTTTTTGCTTACTCATATCTAGCCTTTCAAATTGTATCCTATTTGCCTTTCTTGTCTCAAGTTCTTCCTTTCCGATTCTCTCTCTCACATCCCCGCCCGAGAGGGGGGTGTCACAGCCACTCTACCCTTCAGGGGAGAGGTCAAGTCTTCTTACATCATACCCTCCCCAAACCCCACCTCCTGGTGAGATATCGGGCTCCTTTGGTTTGGTAATTAAGTGCATGCAGAAAAAGAAATATCACAGAGCTTATATACCAATTCTGGATCATGGATGGTGCATCTAACAGTTCTCAACTCTGTAGACAATGGATTCAAATCCTTACGTCGACCGGTCTTTCTCCATCCTTGTATCTCTGTTATAACGTGAGATAAGACAAAATGTGTCTATTTGCAGCATAGATTCAACTACAAACACCCAAAATTAGCTTGACAATAGAGACATACCTGTATAGTCAATGATATCACCAACTAAATCCCAAAACCAACCAGGGGGTGGTCTGTCACTATCCAGTAACTCAAAGAAATCACGCCGGCAAAGATAATATGCTCCCGTGCTTAGTCGAAATCCAGAAAAATCTCCTCCAAGAATTTCTCCCCATCCCATTTTATTTGGCAGAGTCTTGTTGGCTGCTTCATCATCAGCATACACAAGGCTCACACCAAAATTGCATATCTCCAGTCCATTTATCACTACAATAGACACATTGACCCCATCTCCAACGTCCAGTTTGTTTCCAATTGGCCAATAACTTAACCATATAGCAACTTCCCCAAATTCATTTTTGCCAAAGACTTTGGGATTGTACATCAACTCAACTCCGTTGGTCGTACTGATTTTAGCGAACCATGCCCAATCCTTACCAAATAATGTATATTTGAAAGTTATATTTAATCCTTTGAGGCTCCTACCCTTGGGACACGTAGGCACTTGGAAGGACAAAAATTGGGATTCTGATATATGCTCAGGCATCATGTTTGGATTCTTTATGTCTGGAAGAGATGTGCTCATTATATTGAATTCATACAACATCTGCTCCACACAAGCAAAAGATATCAGGCATTTATATATGATCAATTTATCCCAGACCCTACTTCTAGGTGGGATATGTTGAATTTGTTTGGTTTGGTTTATATGTGATCAGTTTATGGAGTTCAGTCATTCATATGTGATCCTGTGCTTGTGTGCTTATCCATGTATTTGAGAGAGGAACAACAAACCTGTGCATGTCTACTTCTGCCTATGGTGAGCTCATCATCACCAACCAGGCACATTTCATGATCTTTGTAATCCTTTAGCCATACCATGTGTCCCAAATCAGTTTCATGTAGTTTGGCTATCGGTACTAGTTTCATAAAGTCTTCAACTTCAGACAAGTTACTGCAACCTTCATAGCCGAACTCTTGTAATGTGAATTGATGTGATTGGAAGGTTATTTTCTCCAGTGACTTGCAGTAATATATATACAATTCTGCAAGTGTACATGGGAGATATAGAAGCTCTTTGAGTTTTGAGCATAAACTCAAGTCAAGGACACGAAGATCTTTAAGATGATCATAACAAGGTAGTGACTCAAATAGACTATTGCCTAAATTCAAGTACTGCAAAACTGGTTGAACACTGAAACTCAAAGAATTATTACAATCAAGATTGCAATCCTTAAGGAATAATCGTTGTAATGAACGTGGGAAGGAAAAGGGACACCATTTTGTAACTTCACCAGAATTAGAAGTAGAAGGAGTTAGCATTGAAGGCACATTTTTTTTATCCCTCTTGCACAGGTTTTCACATCCTGTCATGTTCAATAAAGCAAGTCTCGTAAGGTTTCCAATGGTTTCACAAACATGAACAAGACTCTGACAATGGCAGAGCATAAAAGTCTCAAGATTAGGGATCCGGGAGATGTTGCGGATTTGGGATAGATTGTACGAGTCTTTAAGATTTAGAATCTTGAGTGATACAAGAACCTGTTACAAAAATAATAAGATTTATTTATTTAGCATTGTACATCCGCATAAAGACCACCTTAAATTGAGAAGTTAGAAAGGACAATCATAAAAGGATGATATCGGATTACCTACCATGGGTGGTTCAAATACTTCCAACTTGCTATAGCTCATATCTAAAGCCACCAAGTTCCCCATGAATAAGCCAGACGGTATGGTTCTTGAATGGAATCCAAACCAACATAGCCATCTTAGATCTTCTGAAAATTTCTCATAGGATCCAGTGAGTTCCACAAATTTTAGCTGGAGCAATTTTAGTTTATCCATATTTTGTAGTGCATCAGTCTTGAGGTCAAATGACTGAGATTTAGCATGAAAACAGTTAGCAAGAGCATGTAGAAATAAACATTTATGAAAAAATACAAAATGCAAAACAAATAACTAATTTTGATTAAAAAAATTAGATTTAATGCCAAAATTTCAAAAAAGATTTACCGAAGATTTTAGGATTTACTTATTTTGTATTACCTTGAATATGTCCTCTTTCCTCAGCGTTTGCATGTCAAGGGCCAGACCTTCAATTGTTTTTGAACCCTAAAACAAAAAGGATAAAAACTATAGAACTAAACTATAGGAAGACCAAAAAGGGAGGAAAGGCTTAAACATACACACATGAGAGGCACCTCACCTTTCCTTTGCGCAATATCTTATAAGAATCACTGTTAAGCCAGATTCTACTACGTTTTTCAGGGCGTTTGCTTGATTCCTGACGGACTATGTTTTTCCCCATCTCTTGAAGCAACCGATGCATCATCAATTGTTTGTTTGATGAAACAGAAAGAAGGTATCTGTTCATTAGGGTTTTGATCCCACATATTGCACTGTAATCAGGCTCCAATATCTTTTCCACATAATCCATATCTTCTCCTATGAAGAAACAAGCAATATGCAAAAACAACTCTTTCTCTGAGTCAGATGGCAATGACATGTAGCTCCTTATTAGTACACCTTGAATTCCATCATCACCATCTCTTTCCAACAAATTCAATTGACTTCTCCAATGTAAGACGGTATTCTTAATGGATAAAGAGGAAGCCAACACTTTAAGAGCCAGTGGATTTCCTTCACAATACCGTACTGCTTGCATTGCAAGCTCGTTAAAAGCTTCCATGGGACTTTTGGAACCAAAAGAATGAAGACTTAAAAGCTCTAATGATTCACCATCATTCAGCAATACCATTCTATAATTTTGACACCTCCAAGTTGTGAACTTAAACCAATTTTCTGTGTTTTCCCTGGTGGTTATTATGATCTTGCTTCGTGCATTGATTTTGTCATTTCCAAGTAGAGCGACTAACTGGCTATGTTCAACCATGTCATCCAGAACAATAAGTATCCTTTTTGTTTCTAAGGCCTTTGCAATCTTACGAGTACCTTGAGAAACACCATGTAGTTTTGTCTTCTTGCCCCCTAAAATATCTTCGAGAAGTTGTTCTTGTAGCTCAAGCAAACCATTGGGTCGTTCACATTTGGTACCAATGTCTTCAAGAAAACTTGTATTTTCAAATTTTTTACAATTTGAATCGTAAATATACTTGGCTAGAGTTGTCTTGCCACTTCCACCCATACCACAAATTGCTAAAAATTCGAGCCTGTGTTTATCTAACCAAGAATTGATCTCCTCACGTCGAGCAACCATCCCTATAAGATTTGATGGAATATGAACTTCTTTGCAATCTAATTCTTTATAAATAGTATCAACAATTTTCTTCAAAAATGTTGTTTCGGGCCTACAACAAGACGATAAGAATGAACAAGTTTAGGTTCCAAATGTAAATTAAAACGACTATAATTTCAATTATTGTTACTATTCATGTTTTCCGCCAAAAAGACCAGTTATTAGATACCAAGATTTAGCTCCAAGTTAGCACTAACAATCGTCAAATTATCGAATCATTAAAAATGTATTTGAATAATGAGTAAATTATAAGCAGGAACAGAGAAGCATACCCAGTAAGAACTAGACCCGTCAAATCGGCGATGTTCGTAAGGGCAACCTTCCACTTGTTGACGTTGTCTTCTGTCCACCTTGAATAAGTTTTGACGTTTATCTTGAAAGTCTTACTTTGTTTCCTAACATCCGAAGGATCGACGTGATAGAAAACAGGTAGAACGAATTGATTGTACTCCCTCCTTTGCTCGAGTATCAACAGAAGCTCGTCAAGGCACCAAGTGGAGGTTGCATAGTTCTCGGACAATACAACTATCGACGCCCTAGACTCTTTGATTGCCTTCTTGATGTTCGGCTTCAGTTCTTGACCTCTGTCGAGTTCATCATCATCCCTGAAAATACGAAGTCCTGCTCGCACTAACGCCTCATAAAGATGATCAGTAAAAGCATTACGAGTATCTTCGCCTCTGAAGCTTAGAAATACGTCATAGATGCTACCATTTGTGCTAGAAGAGGCCATGATAGTAGAAGAAGACGGAGGGTTGAAAGAGGTATTGTTGGGTTTTGGGTTCTATAAATTTCTAATCATAAAAGATGAGATGTGGTGGGAATGGAATCATGGGGTCTTTGACCAAAATAAATTATAAAAAATTTACAAATTTGATCAACGGTTCCTTCTTCATCCTCACCTAACGGTAATAAAAAAAAAACTTATTCCTTTTTTTCGATATGAAATCGGTAATAAACATACTTTAATATTTGGATAAACAGTTTATACTAATTTATATGAGTTTTAAAAGAATTTAAACCATTCTGACTTTTGATAAGTGCTTTTATAAAAAACATAAATTGTTTTAAATAAGCAATCTCAATCACCTCCTAAATGATCCATATTTTTTGGGTTTCTAATAAGAATAACCCAATATTTTTTTTAAATTACGTTTTAAATCTTTAAATTTAAAAGTTTATAAAATTAACCATCAGTTACTCATTTAGTAAAGAGTGGTACTAATAGGGACTTATGTGCAAAAGAAAATTACGACATCGATGTGGCTCTTATTCTGACCGATTTGACCATTAGTTAAATTTAATTTTTATTTTAAAATTTTATTTTTATTTTAAAATTTTATTTTATTTTGGAAATTTTATTTTATTTTGAAAATTTTATTTTCTTTTTAGAAATTTATTTCTTATATTAAAAAGAAATCTTGGGTAAATCTGTTGAATTTTTCCCAAGTCAGAGACTCGATATCAACCATCCCAGAATGAGCTTGTTTCCAAGTGTGCCACCAACGATATGTGTCGCCTTCTAATTTGTCACTGTCAATTCAACACATATATGATTGGGGCAATCTAAAACAAGAAATATTTTTTCCAAATGTATGATCCAGTCTTTGGCGTCAATTGGAGTAGCTACATAAATAAATATTCAAGGTTTTTGTTTGTGAAATCGTTCAAGCCATAAGTGAATCTCTTGAGAATTACCCCCAATGTTGGTTCCTTCACCTTGAGTCTCTGGAGGTTGGTCCACAGGGTTTGGGTTCAGACCCTCGTTAGATTAACGGAGTGTTTCCACTGTTTGTGCTACAAAACTTGGTAGCATCTCATACATAATTTGGTGGATTGTAGTCGTAATATTAGGGTTGATCGATTGGTTTGGCGGCGCATCGGATACATTTTCTGGCTCGGGCTGATCTCTTATGGGTCGTCCCCGTCTTGGTCCTTCCAATCTCGGTGGCATATTGAATTACTACATTTGCCACATAATTTTTCATTTAATCCATTATTGGATATAAAAAGCATGAAGAATAATTGCAATCTATCGTAAAGTGAAAATTGAGTTAAATAAATAAGAATGATGTAGTTAAACCATTAGGAGAGAAACCCAAACTACTTAATCATAATACTATATAGCTCTGATTCCATAATTTGTAACACCCCATCATACTGAACTTAGGATGAGACATGTCACAACCGAAAACGGATCAAAAGTCTACCATTTACAGTACGGAGCTCAAATAGAACTCCAAAAAAAAAAACATTACAACCATTATATTACATAACACTAACATATTCACATAATAACATAGCAAAAACACTATATTCAACCACTAGTCTTTTAGAATCCTAAATCATCTCGACCATTCATCATGCCCCTAGGTTACATTATGAACCTGCCGCGGTAAAACAAAACAAATCTCGACTGAGCAAAAATTGCCCAGTGAACGAATAACAGCAGAAGAATATCATGTATGAATAAATAACTGAAAGGAAATATTACGATACAAGTGAAATCAATTTTTAGTGTGAATCTCTAAACATTGAAAGTTATATAATAATAAAAGAAAAAAATCAAGGTAAGAAGGTCATCCGTATCATTAGGATACGTTGTTCTCGATGGATGATCAGTCCAATCATGTCTCGTAATGGAATTGAAGTGTCGGGCACTACACCATTACATTCCCCGGTAACCAGAGGTAGTTGGTATTCGGCTCTATCCGGTATTTAGTTCATAGGATGCATCCAACATTCTCTATTTGGTTTAGTCGTAGCTTTTATGATAATGTCATGACCATTTTAGCAATCATGGGGGCGTCTCAACACCTGTGCCCCGGGTATTGAGCATATTCAAAGTTAAGTCAATAAACTCAGACTTAAATAACCAAATCAAGAACCAAGCATTTGATAATAAGTCTAATAAAACTATTGAGGTTCCAATTTATATAAAATCGATCATGAGTCTTAAAACATACCGGTAATGATTTAGACTTCTCAGATACACAAAAATTTAAACCAAAAATACCATTTAACACATAAAAGAATTTCATATACCAATTTGATCGTTCCCCCCTCGTGGGTATGTGTCATGATTAAGATTTCATATAATAGATAATCAACACAATTGATTACCCACGTATCAAAAGAAAGTAGATATTCGTACCTTTAAAGTGTTTTAGGTATGATCAAACGAAATTCGGGCCTTATGAATGGTTCCCTTCTTTCAGATTACCTACACTTATCAGAAAAGGGCTTTTAGACTATTTTCAATAACACTTCTCATCAACTTCAAGGTCCTACAAGCTATTACCTTTCATAGAACTTATGGACCTTCAAGCATGCTTAACATACCACCATGACACTTAGTAAACATATAACACAATGCCTAGAACTATAGACAACATTTGCTAAGATCCAATTTTCACAATCCAAACAGAAGCTAACAGGTTCTATACACCAAAAGTTTAAGATTTTTTCTCATACTTAGAGGCTGAGCCAAACTTTCTTATAAAAATGAAAGTTGTACATATACCTCTTAGGATTTCATACCAATTGGATTAACATAATTTGGAGTTTTGGTCTATTTTATATAGAATTTATACAAACAGAGTGTAATTTCATGTGGCTACAGATAGGGTCTGGAAAATCAAAGATTTCAAGCCACGTATGTTTCGAATTAGGTTTCTCATTAACTACAAAGTTGCAGATAACTCAAACACCTTTCTAACGATACAAAGAACGCATCGATCGGACAAACAATTGATTTTATATGAACTAGTTTTTGACATTGCGCGTTGCGCGATAATATTTTTTTAATTATTGAAGTTGGCTAAATGAGTCGATAATCACATTTATATATATTAAACTAATAAGAATCAATATTATCTTTGATATATGAATCCACCTTGTCATTATTGATTTTTTTTAATATATATATATATATGTATGTGTGTTTGTGTATATATAATTAATAAGTTTTATATATCAATCTTTTATCATATCAAACTTTGTAATTGGTCCAAAATCATTAAAAAAGTATGTGAAAAAATTGATTAAAATCATGAGGTGTATTATAAGAATTGTTTTATCATAATACATATCAATTTATTTCTTACATATATTCTCATAAAATATTTATATTCACTAAGCAAACATTGTGTTGTTACTTACTTTAATATAATTATTGAATATTTTTTGCAATTTGCTTATATTAATTCATGATATACTCATGTAATCTTTCATGGCCCAAATACCTTTTTGAAACCCATTTTTTCTTACATGCGATTGCACAAAGTGGGATAATAATAACTAGTATTATGATCATTCAAGATACATAAGAGTTTGATTGATTTGCTAGTTTTTTCATTTGATTTGTTTAAATTTTTTAAATTTGTTTTAGACAGTTCATAATTTGTTTTATCTGTAAAAAGATTCTTGAAAAATAAGGTTTTTAATAAAATTATGTAAAATAAAAGATATGTATTATATTGATTATAGTGTTAATTATATAGAGTTTGATTTTAGATTAAATAAAAAATTGATTAA
>NW_020200633.1:135086-151964 GCF_001531365.2 Cynara cardunculus var. scolymus
TATATATTAATATAAATTTTGTGTAATATTTTATTTGACTTGAAAATAATAAAAGTCAATATGTATGGTGTACAAAAGAAAAATAGTTGAAACTTATATGATCAATCATTTAATAAATATATTGTTTTTAAAATAATATAATATTATATATATATATATATACACACACACATGTAAAGAAGAAATCAAGTGATGAAGAAAGCGAAAAAAAGTTTTACTTGAAAAAAGAGTTTGTTGAATAATAATGGTTTGTAAAATGAATAATACTTCAAATAATAGAGAAGAAAAAAAAAGATATTTATTGATGGACAAATCATAGAGGAGCACATGAAAGGGTTTGGAGGTTTCACATCCAAAAATGAAGATGAAAAGGTTGTAGGTTAAACTTTTAAAAATTATCAAAACAACTTTATCCTAATAAATTTCATGTTTTAAATATAGGGATAGGAAAGTTTTTTACATATATCAAATATTTTAAAAAATCAAAGAGAAAAGAAAGATAGGTTTCTAATGTTTAAAGGATGACACCTTATTATGTTTGGTTTCTCCTTTAAGAATTAAAAATATTAAAAAATAACTTTCAAGCGCAATACTAAAGAAAGAAAAAATCGGAATAGACCGATCAACATTGATGTCTTAACAAACATATGAAAGATTACCGATATGAAAAAATCATAAACCATCTTTCTTGATACACTCTTCTAGGATCAATGCAAAAATATTCTAGCAATAAGTTTATCAAGTTAATGGATAAACAAACAAAAAAAAACTTACTTTTATGTTCTACATAGGCTTAAAAAATGTTATCTTATTTCATCAATGATTCATATGTCACTTTATTCACACAAAAAGGATTCATATGCTTGCATAATTCCAATTCTAGTGTGAATGTCTCCATTAAAAGACGAAGTACTATACTTACATCAACAAAAATCCGTATCATACTTGTCTTCTTGAGTTACGCTTCAAACCAATAAAAATGCAAATCACTTCCACAAAAACTGAATAGAGGAAGAATTGAGAGATTGTTATGCTTAAACAATGTTACCTTATTTCCTCAAGAATTCGTATGACACTTTATCGACACAAAAAAAATATTCATATGCCTACATAATTCCAACTTTAGCGTGAATGTCTCCGACTAAAAGACGAAATATTATGCTTACATAAACAAAAACCCATATCATGATTTGTCTTATTGAATGACGCATCAAATCAACAAAAATACAAATCGCATTCACAAAATTATAATTGAATAAAGAAGAAGAAAAACCCATAAGCAAAAAGACAGAAATATTATACTTACTTAAGCAAAAACCTATACCATGATTTGTCTTATTGGATGACGTCTCAAATCAACAAAAATACAAATCGCCTCCACAAAATTATAATTAAATAGAGAGGAAGAATTGAGAGATTAATCAATAGATTATCATAGAGATATACCATGAAGAGAAGATGAAAAATTATAACCGAAAAGAGAGACATAATGACAATTAAAACATCAATTATTAGAGAGAACATGATTAGGTTGAAGTAATTAGTGAATATTAAAAATCAAAAATAAATATTGAGGTGAGAAAAACTTGAGAAAATGAGAGAAATGATAAAACACTTTCTAGCTTTGAGAAGAGGCCACATCATTGCATGTGGTTTCTTCTTTAATATATATATATTTTCAAACTTATAGAAACGAACATGCCTCCTCTAACAGCACTAACTTAAAGAAATTTCATCAATCTTCAACTCTTAACCTATGAATCATGAATCAGCTTAAGGTGCATTTGATGCCTTGATACCGGTGCTAAATTTCACATGACATTAAAGAACATACACTCCCGCCTTATTTTTAATCTGGGTAATAAACATGGCATAATTGTTGGTAACAACACGATTCTAATTTGTGTTTGTGATCACTTTGTCATCAATCTCCATTACCCCTTTGTCCGTAAACAATGAACTTCATGCCCACGAACTCATCAAAAACTTAATCTCCATCCGTAAATTCACTACTAATAACTTTGTAGCCGTACCATCTGATCAATTTGGTTTTTTGGTGAAGGACCTACCAACGGGATATTTATCTAATCATCACTTCCACCACAAACACCAAAGCCACATCTCCATAAAATTTTGAGGCTTTTTTCTCCACTCTTTGGATGTACACGTAGGACGTCCAAGAGCTCCTGTTTTAAACTCAATACTTGTAATGATAATATCAGTTCTTCCTTCTGTTCTGTATGTATACATTAATGATTTATAAAATAATGTAATACTTTTTTGTACGGACTTTCTTAAAGTTGAAAAAACTTACAAAAAAGCATAAACCTAATATTATCAGGGAAAACCTATTCAATAGTTAAATATATATATATATATATATATATATATATATATATTAAAGGAGAAACCAAAGGTAATGAGGTGGCACCTTCTAATGCTTAGAATCCATCCTATCTTTTTTCTCATTTTTTTGATTTTTTTAAATGTTGAATATGTTAAAGACTTTTTTGCCCCTGGATGAAAAATGTATAGCTCATAATTAACMCGGGTTATTTTTGTAATTTTGTATACCCAAGTTTAACCTCCAACTCTTGATTTGTTATTCCATTTACTTTCTTTTATTTCTTAATGAAATTTGTTTTTTAAAGGTTCAATAATAAACAAAATGAAATCATATAAAATTCTTTAGTGAGGGATGAAGAAAGTGAGAGTTGGAAAAGAATTCAAAGATTTTAAAAGGTATGTAGAAATTGTCTTCATTAAAAAATGTGATTTGTTATTACATATTTTTTTTTCAATATTGTTGGATGTGTTGTTATCATAGGATATGATTGTGTTTACGATTGAATCATATAAATTGTGTTTACGATTCGATCATATAAATTCGAATAAAAATTTGATATTTTATAATCACAAGATATGATAAACTTTTTTTGAATTTAAGCTTCATACAATAACTATCTATACACAACAACTATTTGTTCATCTTCATCTCTCACATTCTCTCAAATGCTATCTCTATCTTATACATCTCTAAATTTATTTTCCTTCTCTTTGGTTTTTCTTCTATTTTACTATTGATAATCTTCATAGTTTTTTTTTTTGTTTTTTTCACTTCTTCAATAATTTTATGTATGTTTGTATCGTTATTTAGATTGCATTATAGTTTTTATGCATTATGTCATGAAGTTTCAAGTTCTTTGGTTTTTCTTATATTTTACTATTGATAATCTTCATAACTTTTTGTTTTGTTTTTTCACTTATCCCATAATTTTATGTATGTTTGTATCGTTATGTAGATTGCATTATAGTTTTTATGCATTATGTCATGAAGTTTTGAAGAAGTATTGAAGTTCAATATTTGATTTTTTTGTTGCAATATAAGGTAATAATTTTATATTGATTTGTTTCATGATTTTGATTGCATTATAATTTTATTTATGTTTGTATCGTGATTTTTGTTTGCATTATAACTCTTATGTATTATTATATATATTAAAGAATAAACCATGAGTGTTTGAAGTGACATCTCCTAAAGCCTAGAAACCTCGTTTTTTCTTTTTTCTCCTTCATTCTCTCAATATGCACTAATATATATTTTTTTGGTCAATTTATGTTTTTTTGTTAAATGTTTGCATTCAACTCCAAACCATTCATCTCTATCTATATTAATTCAAATGACATAACTCCAAACCCTTCATCTTTTCCCATCAATCATTTATTTATATACATATAAACAACAACTATTTATTCATCTTCATCTCTCACACCCTCACAAATTTATCTTTATCTTATACATCTATAAATTTATTTTCTTTTTCTTTGGTTTTTCTTCTATTTTATTATTGATAATCTTCATAGTTTTTTTTCACTTCTCCCATAATTTATATTGATTTGTTTCATTATTTTGATTGCATTATAATTTTATTTATGTTTGTATCGTGATTTTTGTTTGCATTATAACTCTTATGTATTAGGTAAAGATTTAAAATGTTCAAGTTCACCATGTAATATTTACTTATGTTGAATGTTTTTTGGTTTGCAGGTTTTCGAAGTCTTTAACGTTTATATATCAAGTCTTGAAAATTTGAACTTTTCAAGTTTGGGTTGTGGGAATTTTTGATTATGATCTAAAGTAAGAATTTTATGCAAGTTTGTTTTATAATTTAGAGTGTATTAGAATGTTATGTATGTTTGTATCATGATTTTGATTGGATTATATTTTTAAGTATGTTCTTATCGTAAGTTTAGTCGTATTATAATTTATGTATGTTCATGTTATGATTTTGATTGCATTATAATTTTATCTATTGGGTTATAAAGATTTGAAGTTTTAAGTTTGGTATGTGATTTTTTACATATCGTATGATTGGTCCATTCACTATTGTGTTTTTAAAGTCAATGTGTGTGTTGAAGATGAAAAATGATACATGTACATCATCCTTTGAAGGAGACATATCTTTATGTGGAGTATTTTTTATTCTTAAGTTTGTGTCAGATTTCTTAATATTTCCGTCGTTATTGTTACTCATTTTATTTAGTTTTACAACTTTATTACTAAACAAATCTCTCTCTCAATATATATATATATATATATATGTGTGTGTGTGTGTGTATTAAAATTTCACTAACTATATTTTATTTAACTTTTTCAAATTATTTGAATATGATTTGTTGATGATTCTATTAACAATTAATATATATTTATATAGACAATCCTCACATCATTAATCAAAGCACTCATGCTACCGCGCAACGCGCGGTTCCCATACTAGTATAAAAAAAACTAAAATAAAATAAGCCGACGATGACATTGAGAGGACAACGACACATTGACAAGGACATAATATAAAAGGGTTGATGATAATAGAAAGTAAAACGAGGCACGGGCCATAAACATTTGGGGGTCGATGATATACCAGAAAACAATTATAACTGATATTTAACTGTTAAGAGTATTGAAAATATGTCAAGGACAAAGGAATTAAAAAATAAACTTTAACGAAGTTTGTAAAATTGAACGTTGAATTTCGGATTAATTTTATTTATTAATTTATGCATATAACAAAATAAATTAGTTATATACCATTTTGTTCCAAATTAAGGGTCTATATTATTATTTTAATTTTTTTAAATAAGTGTTCATTTTCATAAATAAGGGACCGTTTATCAAATACTTACCTGGTAACCGCTTACCGGTAAAATTTAACATTACTACTTACTTACCGGGTAAGACTTTTGTCCACCAAAACGGCATTGTATGCAACAATTTACCCAGTAAGCATTTACCATGGTAAGAGTCGTCGCCCTCACTTACTGGATAAGACTCTCGGTCCTTGTCTCCCTCTTACCGAGTCAGATTTTTGGTTTTTACGATATTTATCCGGTAAGGTAACATAACTTGGTAAATGTTTGGTAAACGACCCAGTTTTTATCTTCTCATTCTATTCTTATTATGAGAGGGAGAAATTTGTTCCGTATCTTTAAAGGTAAAAATATTATTTATATTAAAAAAAATGTAATAATTACATATTTATAAAACTACGTGTTAGTTTTATGATGAACATTTCTAGTATTAATATAAATTAGAAGGGTATTCGCACAATATAATGAGACACATATTCATTTTAGTGTTTTGTTTTATCTTTTATCTCTGTTGATATATAATACAGTTTATGTGGTTTTGATAAGATAACGTCTTTACTTTTGAATAAAAATAAATTTGAAAATATTATAAAAATTTTAAAAAAATATATTGATATTAATATCAAATTAACTAATTTAAAAGTTCTCGTTTTTTTTACAATTTCTTTAATTCAATTTTTTATTATAATTTAATTTAGGTCTAATAACGAAATAATTTATTTTTGGCTTAACAATATAATTTTTATAAAGATAATGATTATCCTAATCATTTTTAGATTTTTTATATATAAAATGAGATATTTATTATGTATTTGATTATGTTTATCTATGGTTAGTTATACGAATTCAAAAATAAAGTTTAATAAATTATATTTAGGAGGTGTTTGAGATTGCTTATTTAAAACAACTTATGTTTTTTTTTTGTTTGTAAAAGTGTTTATTAACTTATGTGGTATCAAACCAGAGTTAAATAAAACAGAGCTAAAATTGTAAATTGGTAATAATCAGTTTTTTATAATGATGAAGGATTAACTTATCAAAAATAGCTTATTACCGGTTTGACACCGGTATAAGCAGTTTTTTTTCCTTATCCAAACATCAGAAAATAGCTTATCACCGGTGCCAGACTAAAATAAGTTAAAAACAACTTTTATAAGCAATCCCAAACACCCCGTTACACAAAATTTATTTATAATCTTGAATTTTAAGTAATATATATCAATAAATAGTACTTTATGCATAAAAAATGACATTGTAATTTTTTTTATCAAATGCTTTATATATAGCATAAATATACATTTAATGCGAATAAAAATGATTTAGCGGTCTACGAATTTTATAATGTCTTTTATCTATTTTGTTTTCCTTTTTCTTTTTGATGAGTGTTAGTTGGGGAAAAGGATTGCGTAGGAGAAAACCCAATTGAGCATGACCACTACAATTTCTTGATTTTAGAAAACCCTAATTTCTAATCCCTTTCATACTCTCTTCTTTTGGGATCTATGGATTCTGCTGCTTCCTCTAGTACAATCGCTTCTCCTGGGACAAATTACAGCAGATATGATGTTTTCATAAGTTTTAGAGGCGAAGATACTCGTTACTCTTTTACAGATCATCTCTACGAGGCGTTAGTTGGAGCCGGAATTAGGACTTTCAGGGACACTGATTCGATCCAAAGAGATGAAGATCTGAAATCGCAAATCGAGAGGGCAAAGGCTTCAATAGTTGTATTGTCAAAAAATTATGCCAATTCTACATCATGTCTTGATGAGCTTCTGTTGATCATGGACCGAAGAAAGACCTTCTATCATATAGTTGTACCGGTTTTTTATCATGTTGATCCCTCCGATGTTAAGAAACAACAAAATACTTTTGCGTTAAATGTCAACACCGGAGGAGAACGGTTCCAAAAATCTGTGAAATGGACTGCTCATAAGGTGGAAAGGTGGAAGGCAGCCCTTACGGAGGTTGCTAATTTGGAGGGCAAGGTTCTTTCTGGGTACGTCTTCCCTTTTCCGGCTGATAAATTGATCATCTTGTAAATACCTCTAAATGACGCACGGATCTAGCGATAATTGATTTTTTTTTTGGGGTAAAAGCGATAATTGATTTGATGACAACTAGTGATGATTTTGATGACGGGCCAAAAATTGGCTATTAAACATCATATCTGAAATAAAAAATTTGAATTCTTTTGTCAGATTGACCCCGACGAGTAACATCTTCTGTATCCTATGAAAACAGAGCTTAACTTAATCATCAAAAACAGTAGAGTGATGCTCCAATTAATTTCCTTTTCTGCCGTTGTCCATGTATTTAGTGCTCTAGACCATACAATCTCTTATCTTTGAACGTTGATCTTTATAAGGAACTTGACCCAATGAAAATTGCAACGATCCTGTTTAGCTAGCAACTTTAGGAGTTTATTAGTTCATCTTGTTATAGAGTTTGTCTAAAATGCTTATCAAGTAGAAGTGTTGTTTCAAACTTGAAAATGTATTGCTATTTACACTAGAAAACTTCATTAGTTTTATTTCAATTGACCAAACAACTCTTCAAAAGGCTTGCCAATTACCATTTCCTTCCCCCAAAAATAAAATCTTCCATTACAAGTCTTTTTGTTTGACGGCGAAACAGCTATGTTGCTTAATATGTATGTGAACAGCTGTACATTAGGATACATGCTTCTGTAAACCAAATCAAACCATATGAACCCAGTAAATCCACATGGGTAGGGTCTAAGGGTGGGATGTATGCGCATCTGTCTCTGCCTAAAGGTTACATGCTTCTGTCTTTATACAAATTACGTACTATGCTCCCATATAACAATTCATATGCAACCTGAATTCTTCTTGACGAATCATCTGTCTCTCTCTATATATATACATAATGTATATATACTAGTTGTGTACCCATGCAATACATCGGATGTGAGGTTATATTGTAAACTGATAATGGAAAATCAATAGAACTTCTCATTTGAAAAAGAAAACCCTAAATTTATGTTCAAAGAAAATATAATTACAAGTGGTTGAACCATATTTTTGTAATTGAAGATCCGGTAAAAGAATTCGAAATAAATATATTGATACGAGTGTCAGATTAAAGATTATTAAGTTCTAGTTTTTTTGGTATGGTTTGTTTAATTCAATACTTTTTTTTTTTTATAATTTTACATATTTTAGATTAAAAAATAAAGATTTATTTTATTTTAGTTTTAATGATGATTTTTTTTGATAAAGATAATGATAAGAGTGTTCTCTCATAATCACAGGGCTCAATGATTATCTTTTATTTTAATGTGTTCATCAGTGGGGTATTAGTTAGTTTCCTGGAGTTCAAAGAGTTTTAAAAAGTTGTACGTATGCTATAATAATTTGTAACCTTGAATTTAAGACATTTACGTTAATAAACGATACATAATGATAATGCTTAATAAGTTGTTTTGGATAGTTTTTACCGAATAATTACACACACACACTAGAAGGTACTCGCGCAATGCAGCGAGATACATCTCGATTTTAATATTTCGTTTTATTTTGTCTCCATCGATGTTATAATACGATTTTATGTGGTACTGAAAAAAATGATATTGTTTTTATTTTTTGAATAAAATATAAATTTGAAGGTATTATAAAATTTTTGAAAAAAAAAACGTATCATTTTAGTATAAAATTAAATATTTAAAAGTTCTTGTTTTTTTGTGTAATTTCTTTAATGCAGTTGTTTATTATAATTTAATTTAGATTTAATAACGAAGTCACTTATTTTTGGTTTAATAATATAATTTTTTTATAAAGATAATAATTAGTATTTTGTTAGAATTCAACTATTATCTTAAATATATTTAGATTTCTTATATTTAATATGAGATATCTATCCAATATTTGATTATGTTTATCTACAATTAGTTACACGAATTCAAACGTGGAGCTTTAATAAGTTGTATGTACGCACAAATTACTTGTAATCTTGAATTTTAAGTAATATGCATTAATAAACAGTACTTAATGTATACAAAATGGTTTTTAAGAGTTCTTGTCAAATGCTTTATAATATAGTATAGATAGATAGATACATATTCACTCGATGGAATTGTTGTTCCCACTTAAAGTATGTACTTGAAATACTCAAGGAACTTTTGTTTAAGTGAATCAAATAGATCTTAATGTCGCCAATTATTTGGTTATGTACATAGATTATTTTTAATTTTCTTCTCCTTACTATTTATGACTGTCCTGCAGAAAAACATGCATGCAATTGTGTATGTTTATAATGGGAAGAGTGAGAGTGAGGACTGAAACTTCAGATTTTGAAAAGAAGAGACTGAGAGAAAGTAATAATGATAGTTGATGTAATAGGCTATCTACATACTAATGTAATCAACCAAAAAACTGCTCTTTCAACATCTATCCGACCCGGCCATTGTGGTATCTAACTCAAAATTTTCATTATTTGAATCCAGTCTCTATTAAGATCTGCACCCACATACACTATAAGTGAGATTTTTAACTAGAGATCAAGGAGAATGCCTCCTCCAACTCTTCATTTTAAAGTTGAAAGCAAATCATGTAGCAAGTATTTTTGGGTTGTGCGTTATAATCAAAGATTTTAAGGACCTGTTCATTTATAGAAATTCACCATTTTCATTTCTGGGTCCCGTTTACTTGGTGTGAGGAGTAACGGAAATGTGATTGCATCCCATTTACCTGATGTAAGGAATGAAGGTGGGACCAACAAATGGAGGACATTGATCAAAACAAGTTGGACCCAGTTTTTAAGGATTTTAATGTCATATTCTGTACATGCTCATCTTCCCACTTTCATTGTTCCAGGCCTGAAACGAAGTTTATCGCAGATATTGTTAATACCATTGGCGATAAGCTACGTCTCAAATTAGTTTGTACTCCACCACATCTAACCGGCATGGACACTCGAGCTGAACATATCAATTTCTGGGTGAAAGATAAGCAAGATGCTGAAGTTCTTGCAATTTGTGGCATGGCAGGAAGTGGAAAGACGACACTGGCAAAATATATTTACGATTCGAACTTGCCTAAGTTTGAAAGTAGCAGTTTTCTTGAAGACATTGCAAAGATATGTGAGCAACCCCAGGGTTTGTGTGTGCTACAGGAGCAACTTCTTGCAGACATTTTGGAGGGAAAGAAAAAAGAACTTGATGTTACTTCGTATAAAAATCAGATTGAGACGGCCTTACAAGAGAAAAGGTTGCTTATTGTTCTTGATGACATTGATAAAAAGGACCAGCTAGAAGCTTTACTTGGAACGGAAAAGATTAATACAGAAAGCAAGATTATTATAACAAGTAGGCTTTCAACTATACGGGAATGGTTTGAGTCTCGGAGGTGTAGAGAGCACAAACTTGAGTTATTGAATGAACATGAATCATTAGAGCTTTTAAGTTGGCATGCCTTTGGATCCAAAATTCCCATGGAAGGTTTCAAGGAGCTCGCATTAAAAGCAGCCCAGTATTGTGCAGGAAATCCATTGGCTCTTAAATTGCTGGGTTCTTTATTTGTTAGTGCTAAAGACTCACGAAAAAGAAATAACATAGAATATTGGATGAGTAAATTGAAGTTAGAAAGAGACCTTGATTACAGAATACAAGATATACTCCAAATGAGCTTTGACTACTTGCCATATATCACTTACCGAGAGTTGTTTTTGCATATTGCTTGTTTCTTTATTGGAGAGGATGAAGATTATGTGGTGAAGATATTGGAGCCTGATTACTGTGCAACAGCTGGGATTGTAACCCTAATTAAGAGATGCCTTCTTACTGTTTCACCAAGCAACAAACTCATGATGCATGGAGTGCTTATAGAGATGGCAAGAAGGATAGTAAGTAAAGAATCACCCACGAATCCTGCAAAACGCAGTAGAGTCTGGTCTAATGAGGACTCTTACACTCTGTTGAGACAAGGAAAGGTGATGCTATTTGTACATGTTTAAGCTTACTTTCTATCTCTCTATTTCAACTGACATTCTCTTGTTTCATCCCTTTGTTCATTAGGGTTCAGAAACTATAGAAGGTCTAACACTTGACATGCGAATGGTGAGGGAAGAGGAGCGTAACATGGTAATGATGGAGGAGCGGAAAATGGTGCCTTATTCCAAATGAGCAATTGATAATTTTCTTATGAAATCATTAAAGTAAAGAACAACACCTGAAGAATTGCAATCTTATGCACTCACGCGAACTTTTCTGGGTCCTATATAGCTAACGTCCCCCTCACTTAAGTGACCAATTTTAAACAACACGGGTAGGAGAGGGCCTTCTTAATTGCTTAAACCTTGGAAGCGTATACGACTAGGATCATTGTTTTATAGAAACAAGAAAAAAACTAGATGAAAGAAGGTACTTGGAAGCATTGCCTTTAACTATGTTTAGAAGAGGATCTGTTGCAATATCTTTTTTTTGCCGAGTTAACCACGATGATGGGTGGTGTTATGTGATCTGAGGGTTGTGGATGGGTTTTGACCTGAGAGGGAGTTAGCGAAGACCTCTAAAGGTCTTTAGGTGCTTAAGGGGTAACTTTGCAATACTTCAGGTTCTTTGGAACAATTAACTCTAGAAGAGGTGCTAACTCACTGTTCATTAAATTTGCAGCAAAAAGCCTTTGAGGCAGATTCACTTGCAAAGATGGATAATCTAAAGTTGCTCCAGCTCAACTATGTGGAATTAAATGGGTCCTATGATGAATTTCCAGAAGATTTGAGATGGCTGTGCTGGCATGGATTTCATTTAGGAACCGTACCGTCAGAGTTATTCATGGGGAACTTAGTAGCTATAGACATGAGTTATAGCAAATTAAGAATATTTGAACCACCCATGGTAGGGATTTAAGGGTACCCTTTTTTATGTAATTTTTTGGCCTTTTACCTACTCAGTTTTGAAGTTTTTCCCAGGGCTGTGCATTGCTAAATAAATCTTATGACTTTTGAAACAGGTTATCAGACCACTGAAGATTCTAAACTTTAAAGACTCACATAGTCTAGAGGAAATCCGCAATATCTCCCGACTTCCTAATCTTGAAACTTTGATTCTTTGGAACTGTTACAGTTTGGTTCGTGTTTGTGAAACCATTCAAGGGCTTACGAGTCTTGCTCTATTGAACATGACAGGGTGTGAACAACTGTTAAAGATGGAGCATATTGACCCATCAGAAGGGTTAAAAGCCTCGGACTATGGTGGACAGAGTCCACAACAGCCGTTGTTTTTCTTTCCGCACTCGTTAGAGCGGCTATTGCTGAAAAGTTGCAATCTTGAGCGTAATAATAGTTTTTTATTGAGTTTCCAAGTCCAATCGTTTTTGCAGTACTTGCATTTAGGCAGTAATTTATTTGAGTTCTTACCTGATTACAATCATCTTAAAAGTCTTCGGGTACTTGACTTGAGTTTTTGCTCAAAACTTAAGTGCATCGAGTGTCTCCCGAGTACACTAGAAGAGTTGTTTACTACGTGCTGTACGTCATTGGAGAAAATAACTTTCCAAACACATCAGTTTACTTTGCGAGAGATTGATTATGAAGGTTGTATCAATCTGTTGGAAATTGAAGGCCTTCTAAAATTGGTGCCGATATCCAAAATGGATGAAACAGATTTGGGACATATGAAGTGGCTCAAAGAATATCAAAATCATGAGCTGTGTCTGATCAGTGATTATCAGCTCACAGCTGGCAGAAGTTGCCATATCCAGGTTCTTTCTTCCTCACTCAAACACCTGCACAAGCACATCAAACTACCACTTTTAGGCTATGTTTGGCATACTAGCTGATAAGCTAGCTGTTGGTTGATAAACTACTCATGTTTGCTAAAAAACTAGCCGATAAAGCTAGATGAGAATGTAAAATGACCTAAAAGGACATGCTGAAAATCTAAACGGAAAAGTCCCCTGGAGTTATTGAAATGCTACTTGAAGTAGCTTTTCAAAAAGCTAGCGAACCAAATGGGGCTTTTTGAATAAGCTGAAAAATAGGCTAGCTTATGGTTGCCAAACATGGTCTTATGCTGAGTAACATATGAATGACTGAATTCTGTAACTTGTGTAGCACAGATGCTGTACGAATTTGGTATAATGAGCGTATTTCTGCCAGACATAAAGGATCCAAACATATCATGTGAGTACGCTTCACAGTCCTCACCCTTATCCTTCGATGTGCCTTCACCTCCTAAGAATCACAGGCTTAAAGGAATAGATGTGAAATTCAAATATACAACATCTGGCCAAGAGAAACATGTAGGGCCGATATTTGCTAAAATCAGTAACACAACCAAGGGTCATGATTGGATTTACAACCCTATGATCTTTGGTAGACCTGGAATTGGTGAAGTTGCTATATGGTTAAGCTATTGGGCAATGGAAAAAGTACTAGATGTTGGTGACAAAGTCAATGTGTCTATTATTGTGGAGAATGGATTGAAGGTACATGAGTGTGGTGCAAGCCTTGTGTACGCCAATGATAAAGTAGAGAATGATACCTGGCACAATAATATGGAATGGGAGAAAATTCTTGTAGATTATCTGTCTGCATTTCAGCTGAGCACAAAAACATACTATCTCTGTCGTCGTGATTTCTTCAAGTCAATGGAGGTTGATGGACCAACCCCTAGTTGGTTTAGGGATGCTGTTGGTAATAACATCGACTATACAGGTATGCTCTTCTTGTCAGAGCTAATTTTGGCGTTCTAAAATTTGAATTTAGCTACAAATAAAGAAAGTTCTTTGTATCTTATATTCTTACATTGTTATAGAGATACAAGGATGGAGAAAAACCGGACGATCTCAGAAGCTACCACCATAATTTTCAGATGTGGAAACTTTCTAAGGAAGCATCCATGGTCCCGGAGAAGTTTCCAGAAGATTTAATATGGCTAAGCTGGCACAAATTTCATCTATGAACCACACTCTTCGTCCACCCATGGTATGGAGTTCAATGTTTAAGCTTCTTAGTTTTGACAGTCCTAAAATTGATGTGCAGTGACCAACATATCTAGTTACTTTCGGAACAGGTTCTTAATCACTGAAGATTCTGAATCTTTGGATGCCCAATCTTGTCAAAATCTAGAATATCTCCTGAATTTCTACCACTGAGATCATAATTCTTATGGGTTGGAAGCAGTTTGGCATTTGTTTGTCAAGCCATCGGAGACCTTGAGTCTCTCTCTATTGAACATAACAGGTTGTGAAAACCTGTGGCACGTTTCATTGAAATTGATGTATATAATCTCAATCTAAGAGTTAAAAACTTCAAATTTTGGTAGAGGAAGGCTGCAGCGGTCACTCTTCTGCGATGCTTGATAGAGTGTCATTCTGCAACTGCAATCTTGAATGTTAACAGTTCATTTTCTTGTGGGTTTCAGTGATCATTTTCACGGTACTTGAATCTTCTGGATCCAGATTTAGGATCAATGACGCATATGGACTGGCTACTGGACAAATACAAGATGCAGTTGCTAGTTTCCTGTTACTCTGACCATCTCTGTCTCCAATCTTACATGGTGCTAAGTCAATGGTACAGGTACGCTACTCTTGTTTTGAACAAAATTTTGGTGTTCTTAGAATCAGACTTGACTAAATAAAGGAAGTTCTCATTAGGTCGCACAAGGATGGAGAAATACCAATTTTAAGCCTTCTTTTTGCCATGAATTACCCATGTCTGTCTATGATAAAATAAGTTCATTTATTTTACGAGTGTCTTCTGTATTTTACTTGAGATATGAGGTGGGCCAGTTTCGGTTAAGAACCTAAAATTGATTAGGAATCTGGGAACTGCTCACGGTGCGACATGTGGCATATTCATCAAGAATCTGGACGTGTTATTCATCATGAATGTTGTATCATATTTTTCATGAATGTGTGATTCATGATGAATAACACGTCAATTACACATACATACTCATTATGAATGTGTTATTCATGATGAAATATTCATCCAGAAGAGAAACACATGATGCGCTGTGGGCGGTGTTCTGGGTTCCTAATCAATTTTGGGTTCCTAAAGGAACTTCCCTCAATTACAAGGCATTTACTTGATGCTAAATTTGCAGCCATCGGAACCTGAGAACAGACTAGCTTACAATTACAAAGATGAATTTGGATCCTAGAATTTTAGAAGATCGAAGATGGGTGTGGTGGATTTAACTTGTCAGTTTCGACCGTCTTCAAGTGGGTGTGTGGTGTTGAAGATCTGGCACAAGTTCTTGAATCACTGATCAGTGAAGAATTATAGAGACTCTACTAACATTGCTGGATTATATAAAAGGGGTATAAAGTAATTATATATGTAATCAACCTGTTCGAGATCTGTTAGAGAAGTGTGATGGTTGTCAAATTAGGATTCTCATATATTGTTCCTGTTATTTTTTGTTTTCCAACTGTCCTCTGACCTGGTCTGTATACATCCTACCCTTTCCCATTATTCTTAGTTATATCTCATCGTCAAGAAAAATGTGTATTTTTTGCTTTTTATACATAAAATTAAAAAAATATTAATAAAAAACGGAGACCCCATTTGAGTTTGTATTTTATGTCTTCTTAAATAGAAATTAAAGAAAGATAAAGACGAAAAGCTTGGTTTGAATTTGTACAAAGTGAGTAAATGACCTTTTTGCACTTGTGATCTATAGCTATTTTTTTTATTAATCATGGATGTCCGAATCAGTTTGTGCATACCTCGATTAATCTCAGACGGATGAAGAACAACTAGGAAAATTTTTAATGGCTTTACAGGAATTGAACTGATAACTTATCCTTATTGCGAGTTGACCCAACCCTACAAGTAGAGAGGGCCAAATGGGCCCGGCCTGGCCCGGGACCGCAGGAGGACCGGGACCGGGACCAACAAAGGACCGTCCCGGGACCGGTAAGGACCGGTTATGGGACCGAAAACCGGGACCGGTTGAGGTTTTTGGTAGTTTCGTGGGACCGGGACCGACCGGGACCGAGACCGGTTATGGGACCGACTATGGACCGGCCCGGCCCGGCCCGAAAATTCAATTAATTTTATAAATAAATGYATTTTTAAATAATTYTATAATGTATTTTTATAAGAAAACGTAATTTTAATTATATTAAAACGCATTTTTAAAGTATATTTGAATGACCCAATTGTAAATTTTATAATGTATTAAAAATATATATCATTAAAAAAATAAAATAAAAATCTTATTTTTTTAATGCAAGGATCGGTTGGGACCGGTTGGGACCGAGACCGGGACCGGCGGCCCATAACATGTTATAAAGTACCTATACCGGTCCTATCATTTTCGACCGGGACAGGGACAAGGACCGAGACCGGGACCGGTTACGCCGGGACCGGTTATGGCCGGTTATGAGAAAGGTGAGGACCGATTGGGACCGGCCTGGGACCGGACTGGGACCGGTTTTTGGCCATCTCTACCTACAAGTATGGTACTGTTTTGATTTAATATATTTGGTTTTTTCTAATAGAAAAACATTGTATTCTCTGTATGTAATAAGGTATATATATATATATATATGTGTGTGTGTGTGTGTCTTTGTGTCTATTTGTGTGTGTGTATATATATATATACACACACACATGAGATTATCTTATAGAAGAATAGTTTACGGGGTATTCTAACGCCACCCCTGCTACTTCTTTCACCCTACTCTTTCTATACCCCCACCTATATGAAATAATAAAATAATTAAAATTTATTTATTTTATTTTTCAATTTTAACC